>NW_028301615.1:21008939-21311969 GCF_987345545.1 Pholcus phalangioides | reverse complement strand
GAAATCAAGTACATGTATTGATCCTTAGTCCCCCCCCCCCCTCGGAAATCCCGGTGTACGTAAGAAAGATGGCGTCACTCTCTACGGGAAGCATTACGTGTGTCTTTCAATGCTACATCTTACCGATACGAGACGGCGCCATTTGTTGGATGAGTCTTCCAATTGGGATAATGTGCTTCAACTTTCCTATTTATAGTTACAAATCAGTGCATTTTTATTACAGTATTTGTTGTTGAAAAGTCTTTTGTTGTCTGTCCATCAAAAAAGAAGCAGGAGGTAGTCACTCTAATACCCTTTTATGATGTTACAATGTTCGCGGCAATGGTTACAAACAGAGCCGCCCTTATGAACAATATTGAGAATTGATTGATGAAATATGTATTCCTATCTATAAGAATATATAAAAGTGAATTAAAATGTTAGGATATACGATTAACATGTAGAATATTAGAAACAGAGTACACTTATAGAATATAGAATATTAGAATTAAATACAATCGGAATATATAGAATAAAATTGTAATGTAATTTAAAATAAGAGTTATGATATAGAATAAAACTTTAATTATAATATAATTTAGAACGAAAAAATTATGATACATAATAAACTTATAATTATAGTATAATTTAGAATAAGAATTAGAAAATAGAATAAAGTAATAATTCACGATAAAATATGAAATAGAATAAAGTAATAATTCACGATAAAATATGAAATAGAATAAAGTAATAATTCACGATAAAATATGAAATAGAATTAGAATACAGGTAGAAAATAAAAGTAGAATAAGAATATAGTAGAATTGCAATTAGAAAAAAATCAAAATTAGAATTAAACTGAATAAAAGTAGAATTAAAATGAAGAATAAAATTAGAATTAAAATGAAGAATAAAATTAGAATTAAAATGAAGAATAAAATTAGAATTAAAATGAAGAATAAAATTAGAATTAAAATGAAGAATAAAATTAGAATTAAAATGAAGAATAAAATTAGAATTAAAATGAAGAATAAAATTAGAATTAAAATGAAGAATATAATTAGAATTAAAATGAAGAATAGAATTAGAATTATAGAATTAGAATTATAGAATTAGAATTATAGAATTAGAATTATAGAATTAGAATTATAGAATTAGAATTATAGAATTAGAATTATAGAATTAGAATTATAGAATTAGAATTATAGAATTAGAGTTATAGAATTAGAGTTATAGAATTAGAATTATAGAATTAGAATTATAGAATTAGAATTATAGAATTAGAATTATAGAATTAGAATTATAGAATTAGAATTATAGAATTAGAATTATAGAATTAGAATTATAGAATTAGAGTTATAGAATTAGAGTTATAGAATTAGAATTATAGAATTAGAATTATAGAATTAGAATTATAGAATTAGAATTATAGAATTAGAATTATAGAATTAGAATTATAGAATTAGAATTATAGAATTAGAGTTATAGAATTAGAATTATAGAATTAGAATTATAGAATTAGAATTATAGAATTAGAATTATAGAATTAGAATTATAGAATTAGAATTATAGAATTAGAATTATAGAATTAGAATTATAGAATTAGAATTATAGAATTAGAATTATAGAATTAGAATTATAGAATTAGAATTATAGAATTAGAATTATAGAATTAGAATTATAGAATTAGAATTATAGAATTAGAATTATAGAATTAGAATTATAGAATTAGAATTATAGAATTAGAATTATAGAATTAGAATTATAGAATTAGAATTATAGAATTAGAATTATAGAATTAGAATTATAGAATAAAGAAAATAGAATAAAATTATGACTACAATGTAGAATATAAGAATATAGAAATTTTTTGTGGACGCAAATCTGAAAAGAAAGTGTAAAAAAAAAAATTGTCGTGTGAATACTCAATAACTAGATGTCACGAGACTTAATACACGTAAGTAATTTGCATTTCAGGTTATTTTACGTAAAAAGAAATATTGACACAAAATATATATTCACTTTTTTTTCTTCGCGCATCTATACATTTCACCTCAAAAACAGCAAAAATTTAAATTTCACTCAATTATCATCACCACTCTACCAACATCCACATTACATCTCTCAACAATTACGCTAGACAACAAAATATGCATAAAAGCGACCAACTCCAAATTCCACTGATAACAGTGACGAAACGTCACCCCCCCCCCCCCGAAGCCCCACACACCATATATATATATATATATATTATTTATTTCCTTACATTGCACATTTTTTTTTTGAAAAAAATATTCAAAAAAAAAGAAGAAAACAACTCTTCCTTTCTCTTCCAAAGAGAAAAATCTTCAAAACTAATTTACTTAAAAGGCCAAGAGAACTTTTGTCTCAGATCGAGGAGAAAAAAAAAAAAAAACTAATTTTTTTTTCCTTGGAATTTTCATGTTTTTACTTTATTTTTCTTTCCGGAAATTGGATGTGTTTGATGAGGAAACGCGGAGAATTTTTTTTGTTTTTTTTTTTTCATTTTTATTATATATTTTCTTAAAAGCTGAGAAATATTTGCTTGGATATAATAAACTAATCTCGAGAAGGCTGCCGTACTGATAAGAGAGTGCGGGAGCGAGAGTAGTTCTCTCCCAATACACTTACATCGCTGCTCAGAAAATCACGCCATTAGCGCTAATTTATTTCTCATCTCATCTGAGCTAATAAAGATTCGCAATTAACGGCAAAAAGCAAAAAGGAAAATATTTGTCACCTAATTTCGCTGAATTCGTAAACATGAGTTGGCAACATTAACGTTAATTATTTAGGAGTTGGTATTACTCTCTCACTCTCTAGCACTTTATAATACTAGTTATAATTATTACATTAAATATAGAAAGGTTTCTTATCCGTACGTTGTTCGGATGCGAGGAGTTTGGTGCCTATTCCTGCTAATTAAAACTTTACCAGAGAACTAAGTATCCGATTCTCCATCATGTCCGTATTTTGAAATTGATGTCGCCAATGAAATTCTCTCTCTTCTCGTGTGGAATGAACGCTTCGTATTGATGTGTTTTGAATGTTTTCTGGGGGTGGGTGAAGGAGAAGTCATCAACGAGAAGTCATCAAAATTTCACGACAAAGGTGCTTATACCAGAGTTTTGAGACCTTTACCAACTTACGTACATGTGCATTGATTATCTTCAAAGAATATTTTATTCGATGGATATGTATTCGCGTAATTAAGACTGGTATATGGAAGGGTTCGGTTTTGAAATTTTGTTACGTGTTCTAAGTGTTATGTCGTACCCATGTATAAGCGGTTTCAATTGTAGAGCAATGTGAGGAAATGGTATTTTTCTGTAGTTTGGTATTGTTCTGTAGTATGCTTATTAGCTTGGTCTATGGGTTTTGGGATTCATGGTTTTGTTTATGTTTACGACGTGATCAGTATTTTGGCACTTAGACCAGTGCTGTTTCACACGTTTAAAAAGTACGATAAACACGTTGGGATGAATCGAGAAGCTATATACTGAGGTAAGACAACCATAATTTTTTTTATGGGCAGTGTTGTACATTATTATTTTCGAGGTATGTTTTTGTATTGGGTTGCTGTATTTTAGTTATATTTAGTATCCATATTTTTTGTGGGCATCTCTTTTTTCAGCCACCTTCGTTGGGCAATTTGTTGCAGCTTTTGTGTTTGTATTTACATTTGTACTTGACAGTTACTGATGTAATGAAAAACCGCACATCTCGAAGAAAAATTTCAACGTATTTACGTAATAAAAGTCTCTCGAATAATTTTTATTGTAAACAAACATACGGCATTGTAAAGTGCAGCGTTCTTCGACCACTTGACGACTGACTAGTGCCAGTTCGCAAATTATTTGTCCAATTTATGTAATCGATACATAATTTAAGATATGGTGAATGAAATAGTCTACATATTGGTTTCTATTTCTGTCTTATCCATCATACGGTCCGAGAATTATTTCTCCTGTTTATTAATTTTTTGCTGTCCTCAAATTATTTCTCTTATTCATAATTTAATGTATTTTTGCTGTTTCTCAAATTCTTTCATTTATCTACTTTGCACCGGTCCGCAAAGTATTTCTCATATTTGCGTATTTTGTGCCGTTCCTCAAATTATTTCTCTTATTCATGTATTTTGTGGCGGACTGCAAATTGTTTCTATGTGTTTTTTTCGACGGTCCTCAATTTTTTTTTCTGTTATTTGCGCACTTTTGCGAAATATTTAAACAATTTCCACCGGTCCGCAGTTGCAAAAACAATGAAGAACATTGGTATAGTGTATCGGAGTACTCTATGCAGAATGGAAGTGAGTAGTTTTGACTCACAAATATAAATATTGTGCACAGTACAGTGCCAAAATAGCTACAGGCTTTGACACGTGCCTAAAGCTTCCGAGCTTCCGTATGTTGATTTTTCTCGATTGGTTCAAGCTCGTAAGTCAAATATTTGCTCGTAAGTCGAACATTTTTTTGTAAGCAGAATTATTGGCGATTGACCAAGATATCCGTAACTGGGGGAGACAACATGTATCTGCTAAAGTACCTTTACATTATCGTAAAATGAGTAAAATTAATTTCCTTGGCAGTAAACGTTCCCATAACAATCATGCCCAACAAGTTTTCGGTGCAATTTTTGCCTCACAATTAGAAACAATAAGAACTATGACTCCTGTTGAGAGCCGATTGACGCATTACAGTAGAGCGATCTACTGTTCAAATGGAACTCACCAGACCTTTTTGTTTGAAACGGCAGCGTAATGAACTCTGTTGTGTGAGCGGTGCTCCAAAGCAGATGGATCATCAATCCACCCATGGTAACGAGATTGCTTAGGTACAAATAGACGACTTCAAGTCGGTATCAATGGCACATTTTCTGTTTGACAAAGGGTTGCCTCTTTGAATGACTCACGTTCTATGGTGCACAGAATGGACAGCTGCTGTCATATCCTAGAATAAGACAGTGCAAATACATATTCCTTGCTGGGAGAATACAAGTTGGTGAACGGCAATATTAATTTCTGAGAAATGTTTCTGTTCGCATTTTCGGGATTCTCATCGATACTTCTTGAAACTACTTTTATCCGGTTTATGAATCAATTCTTGCAGATCATGCACGTTAATAAATAGTTATTATCTTTCCTTTGGTGGATGGGATTGTAGGTGTCGCTGTGACGGTGCAACGTCATCGCACCTTATATTATGTCGGAGTGACGTCACCGCTAGTGATGTATAAAAATGCGGTTGAAGAGTCGCTCTCTGCATGCATTCAACTTTTTACTCTTTTTAGCCTTATCTATCCCCGTTACCCATTTTAAGTTATATAATTTCTATAACCAGTTTATTCTGAAGTTATGAAGTTATGTTTTTAATAAATTTAATCGTTCAATTTTTACCAAAAAAAAGTCTGGAGCAGTAGAAATTCATGGAATCGTATTAGAAAATTAATAATTGTTAACACCATGCGATTCTGAATAACAATTATTTCTTGAGGTCACATCCATGGTGGTACAAAATGATTGATCGGACTTCCAAATGATTGACCGGACTTCCAAATGATTGACCGGACTTCCAAATGATTGACCGGACTTCCAAATGATCAAACCGGACTTCCAAATGATCAAACCGGACTCTCAAATTGTGATGGTGACTACAAAAAAAAAAAAAAAGCCCGTTCAAGTGCTTTTCATCGCTGTTCACAGTCAACCCGTTCTAAAGCGATTTCGCCTGGGTATGAGCAGCGCCTTTCTATATTCTATATCCAGAGGGCCTCCAAGAACGGTAATAAGACTTAGCGTGTAACCTGGAAATTTCTGAATATTGTAACATGACCAAGCCTCATAAATACTTTTCTGTCCCCCAAATTCAATCCATACTCGAACTTATTTTGGACTATAAATGTATTTCCAATGGCCCGTACTACACGAAACCATTTTCTCTGGATATAAGCAAATGGTTACATCAATGCCATTTGACTGCGTAAATATGGAATGCAAACTTGTACGTACATTTACGTCATTCATATACAAATTGCTGTCTGGTAGCTCCTAGAAACAGCTTTAAACTGTATCTCTAAGCATAAATATGCAACTTTTATATATACGCATGGAATCAATTGAAGTAGTTTTCTATCTGACGGCCAGAAATAATTATTAATCAACCAAAGATTCAGTCTATAATACCTAGGCATATATATATATATATGCACATGCTTATATATTTTTGAAATATTTCTTTTTCGTTTTTGGCAACGCTAAGAATTTCATTTAAAAAAAAAAAAACGATGCGAAAACGATGTTTTTATCACCATTATCTTTTGATGCCGCCATCCATTTAGTATTTAAGCCTTGCTACTTTTCGTATTCCGAATAAGAAGTGTGATTGATAGTTGTTTCAGAATTATTCGATAATGACTTTGTTGAATGCATTGATGGCGATGATGATGATGATAATGCTCCCCCCCCCTCTCTCTCTCTGACTGTCTTGTCATCGGTATCCCTTCCATATTTTTCAATTCATCACAAAATAAACTCTCTCTTCTATCTGGAAATAGATGGATGCGAAATGTGTCATTAATGCTGTGCTCGTTGGGGATAAGTACAGTACATTAATGTGAATGGGAATTCTTTTTTTTTCTCTTTTAAGTTCTGAAGTAATGGGAACACTTTACACACACACACGCACGTCAAAGATGAGAATAATTCGAAAGGAAAAAAATAATCTGAAAAATATTTTTTTTCCTTGGAAAATCTGTGATAAATTGAACGATTTTGAGATTTTATTTCTCATTTGGAGTTGAAAATAATAAGTATCGTACGTAGGTCTCCACGTTTTTAGATTCGAATAAGAAAATAATTTGTTGTTGTTGTTGATAATTGTGATCAATAATATACTAAGAATTGGCAGTTATTCGAATGTGTGCTAATATCGTGATATCCATGAACGATATCCATGGTCAACGCATGTGAGAGGTTAATAATACTTGGAGGCCGTGACTGGCCATTCAATTTTTTGTATATATTTTCATTGAAAATTATTTTAACAAATCAACTTTTCAAAAGATTGTTGTATGAAATAATTACTACTACTGAACCAGACATGCTCCTCGTCCATTTTATTCTGCGGAACTTCTAACGAATTGGTACATGTTAAAATGTGTGTGTGTACGTATAGTGAACCTTCCATGAAGTTTGGTTCTGTGTAATGCTTGTTATGTGTGGTGCTGCCATCTGCAATAATTTTTTTTTAAACTATGAGTTACTTCTCAACTCGTAGTGAGTGAAGTGTAATGAATAATTGTACCGTTTTAGGGCTGTTGCTCTCTGCGGCGAGACTTTTTAATGGGGAGAACGGCTCGCATTCGCACCTCGCAGTTGGGAACCGCAGAATCAGTATAAAATAACTGTATACATATGTTAATACATGACATCCATATTTGTTATGGGCATTTTTTTCTCAGCCACCTCGTTGGGCATTTGAAACCTCGATACTCGATATAACGATAAACCTCTCGAAAACAATATATTTTCCTCAAATCTTGTTTGGAATTATCTAAATGCCCTAAATGAATGTAGGATTATACGTCCTTACCTAAATGTGACGTAAGTTGGCCAAACTGCCATTCGCAAATATATGTAAAGAAATAAACAATCGTTTTTAAAAACGGGCAAACAACTTTCAGAACATAAGCCTCACATTCAGAGCTCGTCCCGGAAATAACATAGACGTCAAAATTAAAAATTTAAAAAATCGTGGGAATTTTTCCCATCTCCGTTCTCATGTACATTTGATTTTTTACATCTTTTCCCGAAAGTAATCATTATTATACTTTCCATGTGCACTTAATGTGTTCAGATATTTATTGTAAAATATTCGTCACCTCATTCCTCCTCTGTGATTCAGCTGTGGCGACGTCTCGCCACAGACAGCAACAGACCTACAACGGTACAAATCTTCATTCGCTACACTTCACGCATAGCCTATGATGGCTGACGGCAGATCACCTAGCGCTACACACAACCAGTATTACACAATAACAAACTTCCCGTTGGGTTCACAACACGTGCACGCACATTCCAGCATGTACCAATTCGTTAGAGATTCCGCAGAGGAATGGTGGACGAGGTGCATGCGTGGTTTATCAGTAGTAGTTGTTGTTGTTGTGTCGGCGCTGCTGTAGCAGGGAGAGAAATAATGTCAAACGCTCTTACGTGTTTCCCGCCAGTTAGCTGCTTGTTGTCACTGTAATGTGGTCGTCAAGTTGAGTTTTCGTGTCGTCATTTTAATCTGTTCTTTCCGTTTTTTGAAAACTTCATTTTCTTTATTGTTATCCGATGAAACTCTTCTTTTAATCTTTACCACGGAAAACGTTAAAAACACCTACAACATGTTCTTTATGACGCTGATTTCTCATCTAGGGCTGTGATAAACCACTTAATGCGATCAATTTTCATGTTTAATGGTAACGTTACTACTTTTCGAAATGTTTCAACTTTTTGAACTTTTCAGTCATGCGAAATAAGAAAAAAGTTAATGTTTTATTTTTCAATTTTAACATCACATGACAAAATGCCAAATGAAGACAGACAGAAATTTTACCGTTGGATATACAGGCTCTGGATAGCTAATAGCACGCACCGAAAAGTACTGGTGAACCGTTGATCTTAGAGGCCCACTTTCAATTAGAAAAAATATCCAAATCACGTGTAGTACTCAGATTTGTGATTCATGTTGCAGAGCGTTGTGGGAGATTGAGAGGGACGTCTGGCTCTCGGAAAGGCTGTGATGTTGAGTCTCATTTTTCCGCTATAGCTCACCCAATTGGATAAAGGGCAGAAAATCACTTCATTGTGGTAGGCCTGAGCTATAGTCGGTTTCAGATAAGATAACATTCATGTTGCAAGGGGTTGTATATTAATTAAATTAAAAAAAAATTAACTGTTTATACGGACCCTCAGTGCTCAAAAACCCCTGTTAAAAAGTTGTTGTTCTGCCTCTCCTCAGGCTAAAAAAACCGAATACCACGTCTCTAAATGGTTAAATGGCCAACTTCTCGCTGAGATATTTGAATTCACAAACGGAGAAAAGTTGGGAAAACAACATAATTGCGGATATAACGCGTTTCACCTCCATTTATCGTGTTATTAATTCAAATACCTCAACGAATAATGCACTCAGAAGTGTGGTTTTTTTGGCCAGAGAAACAGGACAGCAACTTTGTTACTATATTTTTGAGCACAGGGTGTCCGTATGAGTTTTTTTTTAAATTTTAATAACTATACAACTCCTTGCGATATAAATGACGTATCTGTGGTCCACATGCCATTTGAATACTTTTTCTAATCGAAAGTATACCTCTAGGATCAACAGTTCGCCCACTAATTTGCGGTGCTTGCTGTTAGCTATGCACCCTGTACATCTGCAGTTTTTAGTATCAAATTAGCTAATTTCTGTTTAGCTTAAATTTGGTTTTTGGAATGGGAGTAATTTGACCTTTTTGATGACTGAGCGGTCGCGATTGGCGTGTCCCGCTTCAGTTTCATCGAAATATGGTCACCTTTGCATATCCATGATTTGTGAGACCAAATAACTTGGCAAACCATAAACGAAACTGTCATTTATCGCATAAATTTTTCCCTCATACTTAGGCTGACCATATTTCCTCGAGAGAAATACGGGACATTGGGATTCCAAATACGGGAAAATACGGGACATCGCCAATTATCGCCAAAAATGACGCCAAAACCGAACAAAGTCGCCAAATATTGTT
Source organism: Pholcus phalangioides (assembly GCF_987345545.1). Taxonomy (NCBI): domain Eukaryota; kingdom Metazoa; phylum Arthropoda; class Arachnida; order Araneae; family Pholcidae; genus Pholcus; species Pholcus phalangioides. The sequence goes on along the minus strand of NW_028301615.1, from coordinate 21,302,201 downwards.
GAAATAACGGAGAAATCACAATGGCGGGAAATGCAGCATTACTGCTAATTGCAGTGGATTAAAATGAATTCCACGAAAAAAAATTTTCACTAAGACAAATGTGGGAGATGCATATACTCATTTATAGTTGCAGTTATCATAATATAATTTATAAGTTGAAAATAATTTCAATCTTTGACTTCAATAAAGAATAAAAATTCAAGTAGGCTTCGTGCAAAATACGGGAAAAACCGGGACATTTTGCTAAAAAGTCGGGACAGCCAAAAAAACAGAAAATACCGGGCAAAATTTACCATATAAATTTTCTACCTTTTTCAGTCGCAAGTCATTGGGAAATAAGGCTTCAGGAACAGAAATTGTGTTTTACACGGTGTGCAAAAAACACGCATGTGCAAAAAAACATGGAGGAATCGTGAAAATCATGCCATTCTCTGTTCAATATCGCATGTTGAAGAACGCAGTGGACTAATGTGTTATTTGTAATTCCGAAAGCGCGTCACTAAAACTCTTCAGGTAAATCGTCTCGTGAAATTTTTATGGCTTTGTTTTCGTTAACGGCTTCCATCAAATCACATCGTCAACGTCTCTTCGATGTGCGACCAGATACACAGATTTAGTGAAACAAGAACCCTTGAGGGGATCGCGAGATAAGACTGAATCATAGATTTTTAGAGAATCGTCTGGGAAAATATTTACATAGGAAATCCAGAGCTATAACTCATTCGAAATTCGATTTTCGGTTGAGACGTCTGTGACCTTTCAGCCGTCAGAAATAAATCTGTTTTGATCCCATGTATCGCCTTTAGTCAACATGCTACAACATCCAATATGTGAATAGAAAAATAATTCCACATTCGCAAACATGATATGAACCCACATGAACTTCTAAGACGGCAACAACATCGCCAGTGGCAATGCTATTTTATATTCACGCAGAGCCATGGCTTTCTTTTATCGGAAAAGATATTCTCACGAAGGGGGGGATTTATTTTTTGGTACAGAAACAAAACAAAAAAATCGGTTGAAATTTTTGTTAATAGAGGGCGCTGCATGAAAAATTAACGATTAACAGCCGATTTCTGAATTTTCCTGTTTCCGATCCACTTATATAAGGTTTTCATTGTGATGGTTGAGATCGATAGAGAAAGTACTATTGGTGGAGTTTTTTTACTTCAGCTACGAGGCTGAAGCTTTACGAACGTTTCGGACACAGATTGTAGAAAGATCCAATCACTCCTGTCTTCTTTCGTGCAGCGCCTTGTATCGACGAAAATTTGAACTAAGTTTTCTTTTCTCTGTACCAAAAAAAAAAAATACATATATACAGTCAAACCTCGTTAGTGCGTCACCCGGTTAACACGTCACTACGCTTAACGGGTTACTTTTTGGAAGTTCCAATTGTCTTCGGGCAGGACTTGGCACAGTTATGGGTTACTCCGTTTAAGAAGTCACTCCACTTACTAAGTCATATGTTTGCTTTCCCAAGAGTGGCTCATTAACGAGGTTTGACTGTATATATATATCCCCCATCGTACTTTTTCCTAAACACCGCATTTAAATACAGGGTGGGCAAAAAATCCGTAGAAACTTTAAAAATGAATGAAAACCGGAAAAATAATATAAATAAAAAAACGGTTTGCAGGGTTAGCATCGCTAGGTCACGGGAATTTTTTTGACAGGAAAAAAAACCAACTCAAAACAGCCGATAGGTGGTGCTGGTACGAGCGGCTTCAATAGAAATATGCAAATGAGACAGACGGTTATAAAAACTTACGATCCTAATCCACAACGCGAGTTCGATACCCGGTTCGTCCTTGTTAGAAAACTTTCCTGACACAGGGTTACAACAAAAACGGCAACTTGACCGCAGAAAAAAATTGCTCCCCCCTCGAGGGATTAGCGCACCAACCTCTCGATGAGTATAAAAAACAAGCCTGCCGTTCGGAATCGGCAATAAATTGTAGGCCCCGGTCTAATTAGCCCTCGTGTGCAGAAAGTGGCCGTGGTGCGACAAAAATGATCAAATGATCCCAATCCACTACCAGTTCACCAATGTAAACCTTGTATGTGGACCTCCTGCATTCTGCCGTTGCTGGATTTATGACTCGCCTGCAATGTGTTATGCCCCGTTGTGGTGGTGGTCATGTGGAATACATACTGCTGCAATAAACGATTTGGAGGCATTCTGTTCGTTATTTGCGTATGTTTTTCTTTGACTCGTGGACGTCAGCGCCACCTACCGGCTGTTTATGAGTTATTTTTCCCGTCTCAATAAAAATTCCCGTGACCCAGCGATGCTAACCCTGCTCATCCCGTTTTTTATTTCGGTTATTTTTCCGATTTCTATGAATTTTTAAAGTTTCAACGCGGTCTTTTTGCTCACCCTGTACAGTCGAATCCCGGTATAACGAACTCCAAGAGACTGGAGAAATCCCTTCGTTATAACGAAATTTCGTTATAAAGCAATCCAAGTTTTATTCATTTTATTCCTATGTAAACTTATCTGGAGGATTAGAAACGTGTTTGTTATAAAACGGGATTTTCGCTATAACGGTATTCGTTAAAACGGGATTCGACTGTATAATACTTCTCCTTCAATTTTCATGAAATTTTAAACTATTTACGAATTTATGGGATACCCCGTAAACTTTGGATAATCTTGATAATCTCGGCACACAAGCATGCATTCCAAGCGCTAAATCCCTAAAAACTTCCCTCCTGTTTGTCATTCTGTTTTCCCTCGAGAGAGAAAATTCCATTCAACGCCCTTTTAAAAATTTTCAGTCAACGTAGAAATTTTCCATTTAAACATCATTCAAAATTTATTCTCTCTTAAAGGAATTTCGCAGAAAAGTCCATTTTTTTTTCTGAAATTCAACGCTAGATTGCTTTTTAAAAATTAAATACACACTTTTTTTCTATAATCGATGAATTTTCTTATACGTTTCATTTTAAATGAATATCTCTCTTAGTCTTATATCTGTGTATTTTTCTATGTGAATATTTGTTTCTTATACTTCGCATGAATATATATATATATTATTAAAATAAATGTTTGTTTGTATGTATGCCTCGTTTTCTACTTCATACGTATATGAATTCCATACATGTGTGTGTGTGTGTCTAAGCATGAATATTTTTCATGAATTTGCATGATATTTATTCTATCCATTGCTTCTCTGTCTCTTATCTCTCTTCTCATTAGCATGTTAAGTGTTGATCTATGAATTTGTTTTCCGTATATATATGTTTTAATTTTCTTCTCTAAATCGTTTCTCTATGAATATTTATTTCTTTTTTATTTGGAAATCAATAGGAACTCGGGGAAAATCCTTGTAGAAAATTGAAAAATCGAAATTATTATGCAAATTTGAAAAAAAAAAAAATTAAATCAGAAAAATTTACAATTTTTTAAGTATCAATTGAAGAATTATGAGAAAGGTATTATTTGAAAATTTTTATTCTAGCTAAAATTTCTGTTCAAAATATTAAAAATAAAATTTTTTTGTATAGAAATAAATTCGGTGCGTATTTTGGCGGTAATTTTTCGTTTCTGTTGTAATTTATTGAGATTAAAAAGTAAAGGTGAAAATTTGCCCATTCGTGCTCCTACCATGAGGGGGAACGATATGGCATCAGTAATTAAATCCAAAAGCCACATTGGTCTTTAATTCACAGAATATCGTCATTGAACACGGACAGACCGGACACACCCCGCTTCCCATATCTCAAGGAGATATCGAAGCGTTCCCGAAAGATGGGTGCATCCAAAATTTTATTAAATGAGTACATGTATATATCTATACAAAGTCCGACTACCAAGCGTATGAATCAACAAAATATGATGAATCGTGGGCTAAGAATACTAATGCTACTAAACCAGACATGCACCTCGTCCATATTATTCTGCGGAACTTCTAACGGATAGGTACATGTTGGAATGTGTCTGTACGTGTAGTGAACCTTCCGTGAAGTTTGTTCCCGTGTAATGCTTGTTATGTGTAGTGCTGTCATCTGCAATCAATGTTTTATAAACTGAGTTTTCTCTCAACTCATAGTGAAGTGAAGTGTTGTGAATGAATAAATACACCGTTGTAGGCCTGTCTAAGAATACTAAATATAGCCAACGGATACCCATGTTTTCCGATCTATACATGGTGTATTGTAAAGTCCTCATACACTCCCTTCAATATTTGAATCATTGATTTTAGAGAAGTGGTATTGATTAGGCAACTTATTCAAATAACGTGCCAATTTTAGGTATGTCATCTAATTTAGTAGGGATCGAAAAAATGCACCAAGAAACAAAATTTAATTTCGAGTATCTATACCATGGTTTCCCAACCTTTTTTGTCCCATCGCCCCCTTCTTCAAAAATGTTTTTCTCCCATCGCCCCCAATCTAACCCAAAGAGTTCTATGTTATACCCGTAGCTACTACCGCCAACCTCCCTGGAACATACCATCTCCCCCAGGGGGCGTTAACGCGCACGTTGGGAATCACTGATCCATACGGTCCTCCTGTCCTCTAATTTTCAATTGGAAAGTCGTTGCCTTGTCTTTACTTTACCAAAACAAACACTCACACAATCCATGTATCTTAGTGAAGTATTCGCCGACATATTGCTCATTGAATGCTAAAAGGGTATCTCTCAGAATTTAGAAAAAGTTTCATTAAACTAAACCCTTTAGGGTCTCCTACCCATAGATGAAAAACTATGCTACTACGATGTGTAAAAATATTACTAAAAAATTTATTTATTTCAAATTTGGTGCATTTCATATATTTGTATCTATAGGCTATCCTATGCTTGTATTAAGTTTCACATGTCTCTAAGTCTCTAATACTTAATGTTTTTTGCAAATTAAAAAAATACATTATATTAACACCTTGTGCGCATGATAAAATGGCATGACATCAATATAATTGAATAAAAATTGATTTAAAATAGAGAGAAAACTGTTCAGTTCATAAAAATGATTAAAAATATTAAGATTCGATTGACTTATTTATTCTTATTTAAAATTGAACTTTAAATTCAAAACTTCAAAAAAATAATTAAATTTTTTTATGTAACCCAAGTATTTATGAATGGATCTCAAATCTTTTCAATCGTTTTATGAGCACAAACTAAACACTTTTCTTTATTTTGAATCTTCTTTTCCCATACATACATTACATTATCAAATACCTCGATGTCATAAACTGAAGAGCCAAAAAAACTGGTACAGGCATGCGTATGCAAATAAAGAGATATGGAACCAATCAGAGTACGGCGCTGCGTTCGGCAAAGCCTATATAACACAACAAGTGTCTGGCAAAGTTGTTAGATCGGTTACTGCTGCTACAATGGCAGGTTATTGAGATTTAACTGAGTTTGAACGTGGTGTTATAGTCGGCGCACGAGAGATGGGACATAGCATCTCCGAGGTAGCGATGAAATTTGGATTTTCACGTACGACCATTTCACGAGTGTACCGTGAATATCGGGAATCGAGTAAAAAGTTAAATCTACGACATCGCCGCAGCCGGAAAAAGATCATGCAAGAACGGGACCAACGACGACTGACGAGAATCATTAAACGCGACAGACGTGCAACCCTTCCGCAAATTGCTGCAGATTTCAAAGCTGGGTCATCAACAAGTGTCAGCGTGCGAACCATTCAACGAAACATCATCGATATGGGCTTTCGGAGCCGAAGGCCCACTCGTGTACCCTTGATGACTGCACGACACAAAGCTTTACGCCTCGCCTGGGCCCAACAACATCGACATTGGAATGTTGAGGACTGGAAACACATTGCCTGGTGTGACGAGTCTCGGTTTCAATTGCTTCGAGCTGATGGACGTGTACGGGTATGGAGACAACCTCATGAATTCATGGACCCTACATGTCAACAGGGGACTGTTCAAGCTGGTGGATACTCTGCGATGGTATGGTTCGTGGGCAGTTGGCGTGATATGGGACCCCTGATACGTCTAGATACGACTCTGACAGGTGACAGGTACGTAAGCATCCTGTCTGATCACCTGCACCCATTCATGTTCATTGTGCATTCCGACGGACTTGGACAATTTCAGCTGGACAATGCGACACCCCACACGTCCAGAATTGCTACAAAGTGGCTCCAGGAACACTCTTCTGACTTTGGACACTTCCGCTGGCCACCAAAATCCCCAGACATGAACATTATTGCACATATCTGGGATGCCTTGCAACGTGCTGTTCAGAAGAGATCTACACCCCCTCTTACTCCTACGGATTTACGGACAGCCTTGCAGGATTCATGGTGTCAATTACCTCCAGCATTACTTCAGACATTAGTCGAGCCCATGCCACGTCGTGTTGCGGCACTTCGCGGGGGCCCTACACGATATTAGGCAGGTGAACCAGTTTTTTTGGCTCTTCAGTGTATTATTTTATCATTCGCGCAAGGTGCCAATAATGCATTCATTTTTTAACGTTTGCAAAAACTTGAGCATTGAGGATATATAAAATTTAATGCTGTCGAAGAATAGCACGTAGGATCAAATACAGTCGAATCCCGTTATAACGAACTCCAAGCGACCGGAGACACTTCGTTAAAACGAAACTTCGTAATAAAGGAATTCCAGGTTTTTGCATTGTTCCTATGGAAACTTACTTAAGGGGATTAGAAAAGTGTTCGTTAAAAAGAGATTTTCGCTATAACGGTATTCGTTAAAACGGGATTCAACTGTATACAGCGTGTCCTCTCTGTAAGTGCTAGCACCTCACGGCTTTTAGACCTCAGCACCCGTCCGTGGTAGAGGTATGATTCCAATTTAAAGAATGCTCACCAAATGTTTTGAGAGCGAAAATATAGTGTGTGTGTGTGTGTGTGTAACAAAATAAAATAAAAATCTAAATTCTTATACGGTTCCCCCGTGCTCTAACGTCCATTTAAATCAGAAAATCCGGTTTACCCTCATTTAACGTTGTTCTTTATGGAATTTCCATCGTTTTTCGAATTCGAGTAGCTCTGTGAATCACTTAGAATCTCACTTGGATCTCACATCTCACTTGGAAACATGGATTTTTTTTTGGCATCAGGGGGAGACAGGGCAAGAACGTTTTAATTTGAAGTTGGAGCACAGGTTGTGTGTTAAACACTGTATTTTTTCACTCTCAAAACTGGTGCAGGGTAATTTTTGAACGCATTTTTGAATGCGTTCATTTTAATCATTTTTTTTAAGTGGAACTATACCTCTGCAACAGACGGTTGATGAGATGAAGGCCGTGCTAGCACTTACACGACACCCTGTATATGTACCAAATTTGAAGTAAATCAGCGATTAAATAATATTTTTAATTACATTTCTGCTAGAGCATATTTTTTTCATCATGATTAAATGCAGGACGCCCCCCCCAAAGAATCTTTAGAATTTTCCCCCAAGTTTAAGGGGGGTATATAAATATATGCTGTTGTTGTGTCCCCCCATAATTTTAAGAGCTTTTTGAATTCAAATATCCCGGCTAATTTGTACTTGTAAACATAGAATATTCTTTGTTGGGTTCGATAAAGACAGGACAACGGCTTTTCAACTGGAAAATAGGGAACGAGAAAAAATTATATTCTGCATCCCCGTACATGTAAGACCTCCATTCTAACAATTGGCATATCTGAAACGGGAATGGTTTCTCTATTGGTTGAAAAGTTGAAGAGAATGTGTACGGACTTTCCTATGCCAGCCCCATTTACCGCGAAATTAAACTCCGCAGTAACATTCCAAACCCGAAAATCCCATTGGTTTTCAACCCTCGATCGGTGCATGCAGTAGTCTATTCTGTAACCTGAAACGCGTCGAGTAGGCGAGTGCTGTTTCATTCGATTTGAATTGGAAATATAATGTCAAAGGGAATTCTCATGAACGAAAGACTCTGTGACTCAGAATGAACGCACACAGTATGTACATTACAGATCGTCATAATCAGTGCGCTTTCGGGGTCGGAATGAGTTTGTATGCGTCGGATACAAAACTATACGAGGTCTTTGAGAGAACAACTAGTATTTCGTTTCGTATTTAAGCTCGTTTTGTACACACATAGTGAAGTTCCCAGAGATTTAGTCCCCCATCCCTCACTCACTCATGTATATTTTAAATGAAGGATGAGTACAGAGTACCGAAATGGGGACGAGGAGATATTATCTGCGTTCTATTCCGGCATGTTCATGACAATGTGTGTGTGTGTGCATTGTCTGGTCATGTGGACATTCTCATCGGAGTTAATTATGCACGGGCTTATTAAACAATTAATTTAGGTCTGGAACTATCACGCTATTATACTCTGTAGAAGTTACTATTATTATTAATAAGTTCGGACAGTGTCTGAATTTTATCATTTTCGACGCACTACGGACATTTTCTGCACACGAGGGCTAATTAGACAGGGACCTACAATTTATTGCCGATTCCGAAGGGTAGTTTTTTTTTCTTTATACTCACCGAGAGATTGGTGCGCTAACCCCTCGGTGTGGGACTTCAATGTGGTAGCAATTTATTTTTTCTGCGGTGATGTCGACGTTTCTGTTGTACCCCTGTGTTAGGGAAGTATCCCACAAGGACGAACTGGCTATCGAACTCACGACACTGTTGACATCCTTTAGTACTTAAGGCGAGTATCTTATCGACCTGGGCGCTACCACGCCCGATGATGCCTAAACGTGTAACATTTGAAAAGTTCAAAAAGGAGCAAACATCTGTAGATTTCAAATTTCCGGGAGATATCTTCTCAAAACATCTAACAGCACTTGAAGATTTGTGCTGTTGTTTTCTTAAGTGAGATTTATTTTACCGTAATTTCCGGTAAATTAGACACATCCATAAACATGTCCGGAGGAACCGCGCAACGTCGCTCAAGTTGCACGTAATTTTCATTCAAGAACCGAGAAAATTGAGTGAAACTCATTTACCTTCTGTTACCTTCTCTGAGAAATTTATAATTTCACTCATTAAATATTGGGCATTGTTCCGGAGAGTAAAATTTCTCATAAGAATTCATTAGAGTGCCTCGAAGTTAGAATCTCAGAAAAATTATGGTAGGCTGTATCGAGACAAGGCCTCAAGTTTTTGACGTGAATACGTTAATTGTTAAGGCATTAGCGACTTTGAATATTTTTCAGAACCCCCACACAGAGGTGGTCTCTCTGGCCCCTCAAATCGTTTTTGATGTTTCAAAAACAATTTATCAGTCATATCTTACGTAATTTTGGGGAAAACCCAAAAATATCGCACTTTTCGGGCCATAATTTTTTTTATATGCTCCTTATTGGCTTTTATTTCACTACATTTTTGGCGAACTTTCCAAGAAGAATCCAACGACGCCTCACATAACATGATAGTAGGCCGGGGTTCCAAGCTATACCGATTTCCGACGAGTGACACGATAATTTTCCTGTCTCATGTTTGCGATACTATCGTGTTATCGTTATATCGAGATTACTCTTAATATCACTAGAAAATTTGAATCTTTATCTTTCCAATGAGATATTCAACATTGTCTTTTGCATGTGTATCCCGAACTTTGAATTTATAGATATTTTCGTGACACTTAAAAATCGTAATTACAGTGAGACCTCCATATAACGACACTCTGCGGAGCAGGAAAAAAAATATCGTTGTAGAAAGATTATCATTATGCCGAGAGATAGCATTATTATCAGTTGTGCCGCCAAGTTTATGCTGCTATTGGCATCTCTTCTGAGAATTGGCATTGTTATTATATATATACACCATAAAATATATGCCTTCATAAATATTTATTCGTTATAAAAGATTCTAATTGATTAGTTGATTGATAAAATCCATTTAGTTGTTGCACGCTGTAAGTCGGTTACTGTGCAGCACCTTTGTTGTACTGCACAGATATTTGCTTCGCGGCATCTTCATTAACACTTTCGAAAAGTAGACGGTGAAAAATATCAATATTATTAAAAAATCCAGGAAAGAACAGAAACTGGTGAGGAATTCGAAAATATATTGAACGTGATTTTGAGCGAAATATAAAAAATATCATTGTAACAGAGAGTATCAAAATCTCCTAAAAAATTATCGTTATAGAGGGATTTATCGTAGTGAAGGATATCGTTGTATCGAGAAGAGTTATTAGAGAAGTTAACATTAGAATGTAGAAATTCCAAACAAAATTTTTGAAAACAAAAATATCGTTGTAGAGGGATTTGTCATACAGAGTATCTCTGTAACGAGGTTTCACTGTATTTATAGGGCACATTCATGTCAAAAACTGTTATTATATAGACATGCTGGGTGCTTCCAGTTACATAAGAGCTAAAATTTAACTTTAAAAACTATATAAGCCGCGGGTTTAAGTACGGAAAATTACGGTAATATTTATATACACACTACTGTTTGTGTGGTTAAGGTCTGTATAAGAGAATGCGGGGGCAATTTTACTGCAAGTGTTGCTTGCCTGTTTGGATTCACGTGGTAAAATATTTATGAGTTGAATATGTGAAGAAAATGTTTTTGTTTTGTATCATACCAGCTGCTTGTTACCACATGAATTTATGGTAGGATGTGTGTGTGAGAAAGTTTATTTTCAATGTTTTGTTATACTAATCAGCATCGATGCAATCGCTGTATGGAATATCCTCCGATCTTCCTTTAAACATAATGAATTGAACCGGATTGGATTGGATTTCAAATTTATTGGCGCAAGGACCAATTTGGTCAAACTGCGTCATAACAATCGATCATGTCAGAAAAATAAAAACTATGTATTATAAAAAGCAACGTGAAATGTGAAACAATGACATGAATTGTAAAAAAACTATAATTTGTTATTAATACCAATGACTTTAATGAATTTAAAAATGCGAGATGCATCGCAATGGTCAGATAAAATGTCACGAAGTGGAAGATGACTTTGACCAAAAGCGGTCGTAAAATGATGACGATGATGTGAAAAAGTAAAAGCATGAGCAAGGGTCAATGGACTTTGACAATGAGGGCACTCTCCCGTAATAACAAATACGATTATGAATTGAACCTAAAAACCTTCAATATAATCCTCATTAATCAAACGTAACTATATCCTATATTATACAGGGTGTCCTGTAAGTGCAAATGCGGCTTTTATCTCATAAACCGTCCGTCGTAGACGTGCACACAGTTTGAATTTAAAAAATGCTCAAAAGGCGTTCGAAAACTACCCTGTGCCAGTTTTGAGAGTGAAGATACAGTGTGCAACAAAATAAAGAAATCTTAATTTTTATATGGTACCTCTCCTCCCATCCTCTAACTTTCAATTAGACAGCTGCTGACCTATCTCTCCTGAGGAAATAAAAAAAAAATCCCGTTTCTAAGTGCAATATTCGCTGACATATTCGAATTCAAAAGTCGGATAAAAGTTGCGGAAGGACAGCATAAATGAGGGAAAGCAGCGCTGTCCGTTAGTTTTTGCTGTTCTTCCATAACTACTTTTCTCTGATTTTTTACATTCAAATATCTTAGCGAATATTACACTTAGACACATGGAATTTTTTCTGTTGGCCTCAGGAGATACAGGACAATAACTTTCTAACCGGAAGTAATAGGACAAGGGTACCGTATAAAAATTTAGATTTTTTTTTAAATTTTGTTACACACTGTATTTGACGCTCAAAACTGGTACCGGATAATTTTTTAACACGTTTTGAGCATTTTTTTACCTCTACGACGGACGATTAATGAGATAAAGGCCTCACTGGCACTTACAGGACATCCTATGTACACGGGGATAGTACATTCAATTTTTATGGTGCAACATGATTGAATCAGACAATATTGATCCATCAACAAATTGTGTGATTCTAATAAAACTAGGTACTAAAAAAATTTATCTCGTATTCTTAATAACTTAGGTCTTGAGGAATTTTTGAGGTCGTGTTAAATAATTTCTCGTGCACGCTGGGATAGATCGGGGGCGCTCTCAACCCTCTACCCAGAACATATATTAAACCCCTATCGGGAGACATTTGTTTCACTTCCAAATTCCTCAATTTTTCGTGTTATATATTATATATTTTTTTACCATTTAAAGAAGTGCGAAGAAGGGTGGGACAGGGGTGCATCCATGACTTACCATTTAAAAGAATAATTAATTAGAAAGAATAATTTTAATTTTACTGAATACAGTCAAATCCCGTTATAACAAACTCCAAGAGACCGGAGAAATCATTTCGTTATGACGGAATTTCGTTATAAAGGAATTCTAGTTTTTTGCATTATTGCTATGTAAACTGATCTAGGGGATTAGAAAAGTGTTCGTTAAAACGAGATTTTCGCTATAACGGTATTCGTTAGAACGGGATTCTACTCGATATTGGTCATATTGTTTGGGGAGGGGGCGGGAAACTTCCACCATCCATATCTGACACTAATCTCAATGGAATTAGTTACACTCCGGACATAATGAAGACAAAATATGGATTATTTAATTTCAAGATCTTTTTTACCTACTTGTTCCCCTTTTCCCCTTTCTCTTCTTCAACGAACTAATCAAAGATCGAATATGTTATATTGCATGCTTCAGTTGCACACATTTGGCCCTCACAAAACCAATTCTCTCAGGAACAGTGATGTTTGAAGAACAATATCGAGGTGGCAACTAGTGATCGCACTCATATATTGGCAGGCAAAAACTACTTTTGTGAGAAATTCACTTCCACGCAAGGGAGTGTTTAATATGGAATAGATTGGAAGTAAAGGAAGAGCTAAGCACAGTTTCAAACCACCACGAATAAATTGGATGTCCCTGATCTAGACGTAAAGGAACTATGATGAAATCACGAACCGATCGATAATACATCGTAGCGCTTGAATGGTCTCAGCTGACCAATCAAAGATAGCCTTGGTAGAAATAGACCAGTTTGTAATACATATTTAGATATCTGTAAAGATTAAACGCTCTTCTATGAGACGTGATTATTCCAGTAACCGCTGTCAACGTTTCACTACGATGTTTCGGATTTAAATGATATAATATAGTGTTGGGACTATACGAGAAATGAAAATTTTGAGAAAAGTTGTATTTTTAGTGTTTGAAGTATGTGAATATATAATCATTCGTTATCAAATCTCATGCAAAACTTTCTCTTACGGAAGTGCGAGAAACAGAACAACAATCGTTGATTTAACGTTTTTATTCGTCAAAATATGAACAACGTCCATAGAAAAAACTCACTGAATCTACATTTTCACTTTCGAGATCCGAATAACGTTGGATATTATTGACTGGAAAGATCTTTGGTTTGCAGGCTTGAATGCTCATTTTTTTTTTCATGAATTTGCAATGAATTTTGCAGATATATCTTCTTTATCTCTTTCTCCGATGTTTTTACTCCTACTTCACATTGTTGATTTTCAAATATGGCTCTTTAATTATGGGAAAAAACAGCTACGGCAGCTGAGAAAATACACGGACATCTTAAAAATTCTTACATTATCCCTCGTTGTCAAAAAGGAAGAGCAAAAATATTTACAAAATAAAAAGACCTAACATTGTGTTCTTGTTGGCTGCTCCCTTGTAGTTTCTATTGGTTCATCTGGATCTTGTGACGTGTTTGGAGGTGTAGTTCTTGTGAAAATATACCCTAGAACTAAAATTGTACTAAAGCGATGGAATTTATGGCGTGGAATTGATGTCTAATCATGTTTTTTTTCCGTGGGTACATCGATTTCATCGCCACGGCGCAATATGATTACGCCGGTAAATATCCGAACAAATTGCGAATGTTTGCATACTTATCTCGCACGCAGTTCGAATGTATCATTTCAATATTCATAGAGGGCGGTTGTCCAAAAATTTGGACCGGATTGTATTAAAATTTTCAAGTAAAATTTCTTTTAGTCTTCAGAAAAGACGAATGGGTCTAGGGAAAAAGTTGTAGGATCGAAAGTTTTGTTATAAGGATTACAAAATCTCCGAAGGGCTGAATTCTCATTAAGGACGCGCAGGTAGTAGTATCGCCCCAGACTCTGATGGATGCCATCTTGTGAAATTCCAACACATATACCAGAACATGATTACACGTTGCACACCCGCAGCAACGTATAATTCACAAATAAAAATTTCATTCACTAGTAATCAAATCTTTAGGAATTCAAAGAGTTGAATGTCAGGATTTTAGTGAAAAAAAGTTTTACTCACATCTACACACCATTTATAAATCTTAAAAATTAACTGTTAATTAATTAATTATAATTATTGGTTACAACTATAAATTATGATTATAAATTGCAGTTATATAAATTATGATTATAAATTGCAATTATATAAATTATGATTATAAATTGCAATTATATAAATTATAAACAACAATCATCATAAATTATAAATACAAATTATAATTAATTATAATTATTTCTTTCAAATTAAATTCTAAAAATATTGATTTCTATTCCGACTTCTCAGAAATAAAAAAAAACATCAGATAAGACGCAGCAGATATAATCAGAACTAAGAAATTAACGTTTTTTAACGCATAATCCGGAGCTAAAAATCACAAACAAAATCCATTCATAATTTCTCAAATTTGAATTTTTCACAAATGTTAATTTTTGAAAAATCAAAAATACACGTAAATTACGATTTCAAAACAAATTCAATTCAAAATTTCATTCATTTCAAAAAACCAATATAATTCAAAAAAATCCACTAATTCATTTCGAAAACAAATTAATCTATATATAAACAATTTAAAAATATAAATAATATTACTAATATTTGTTTTTTCACAGCCAATTTTTTCTTTCCACTCAAATATCTAAGGCCCATTCACACGAAGCTATTTCCCGAACACCCAATCAATTAATCAATACTATTGGCGAAAAGAAAATTTTTTTAAATTATAATTACATGAAAAAAGTTCATCGCGTGAATGGGTCTTTACCATGTATGGAAAAAATATGTTTCTGATCACTTTTTTTGAAGAATGCTTGACATTTACTTTCTGTTTTTCCTCCTAAAATCCTCCATTTGGTTTTTCTCAATTTATATTGATATGTATTTTGTTTTTTTTTTAATGCCAAAAATAAAAGCATTTATTATTTTTTTATTTTGTTTTAAATTGTCCTGTAAATTTTGTTTTGTTGTCTCTCATCCGGTCCATGGTAGTGACATATTTTTTGTGTTTTTTCTCTCCATTTATATATTTCGTAACCCAATGTAGACGGTGGAACTTTTTCCCGTATGTTGTTGGACCGGAACACCTCCTGCCCCTCGACGTCCACAGGTAACCGTTTACCCCCGTTATTTTTTAGTTGTTTTAATTATGCAAAAAAAAAAAAAAAAAAAAATTATTGTGATGAATTTTGATTTGCTTCACATTTTGTTTAGAAAATACGTGTAATTTGCATGAAGATAGATTTTGTTTTTTACAAATGCGAGAAAGTTATTCCTATGTGATTTATGCTTGTGCATGGCCTATATATGATTGATTATTTTTCATCAGCATGAATATTTAGCTATATGCAGTGATTATTATGTGAAATGTTCAATAACTATTTGATTATGTGTTTTTAGGATTCCGTGTAAATTTTTTTTTATGCATTAATGAAATTCCATGATGTGAACATATTGAGTGTGTTGTCATGCAAATATAAACGATCTTATATTCGAGATTTTCGTCGTATTTTTACGATAATCTTTAATATGTCAGAATTGAATAGTGATGAATAGCAGTCGTAAATAATTTGGGTAATGCTGTGTGTACGGGATCTCTAGAAAATTAATATTATTATTCGAGGATCCCACATGGTAGAAAGGTTGTCTTTTGGAGAGTTTTTACGTTATTTCGTCCGATGGTGAAACTCTAGTTCATGAATAATATTGTCCATATTTTTTATTTTAAAATCATAAATTGATGAAGTTTCTCACGATTAGATTATTTAATGTGATTAAAATATTCCACTTAAACTCAATTTTTCACGCTGCAAGTACTTCCTAGAAATGCGTAAGAGGCTGGCGTACCTCTAGATACACGAAAGCCTTGATACAGCTGGAACAGTAATTAACAATACTGTAGTGATTCTCAAACTTTCGTCACCCCCGGCTCCCTTGCACTTAGTCATTGTTCATTTGTGCCTCCCCCCAGAATAGTTTAATAGATATCGTGTATTCATGAAAGAACCACTTCTAAGCATATTCTCTGTTATACGCATGGATTACTCCAGCTCGCTGCGACGCCCCTGACAGAGGTTGGCGGTGACCCTAAGAACTCTGGCGCACACTTTGAGAAACACTGCAATAGCGGGTCTACGAATCTCCATTGCCCAACAAGAAGTCACCGAGAAATTCACTATTTATGTCCGAATTTTGTGCCAAAACATAGCCGTTCACTATACAGTCACTGTTAATTTTCGCTACGGCACAACAAAGAAAGAGCATTCTTGGTTCCTTCGGATATTGACCAAGAGGTCTTCATGTGAATGTGATAATTTGACAACACTGCCCTCGAAATGCAAGGGAGCTGTGAGTAGCCCTAGAACTCCGTACGTACCCCGTAAAAATTCTTAGGAGTGTCTTGCTCTTCAGATATGTGCAAGATACGCTCGTACTTCCGTAAATTCATATACTGTATTTACATATCTCACCAAAACCAATGTTTTCAACTTTTCATTGAATTGCTCATTTTTTTCTGCCATGACTAATTATTTTCCATATTCCCATTAATGTCCCCCATGGCGTGCCCGTTTCGTACTACGTACAAAAACAGCTGGCGTAATTTAAAACATCCCTGAAGGTCCATCTCCCTCTATATGGCCAATTTTTTTTTTCACATCCAGAATTTCCTCAAATTATTTGACGTCCATCCAAGCGCGATTTTTCCATAGAAATAATTTTAGCCATCTTGAAAAAAAAATTAATGCCCTTTAAAATGAAATCTATAGACTTAATCCCAATAAGAAAGAAACGTATTTAAGGATGGATTTTTTTCCTCTCTAACTCCAGAAGGTAATTAAAGCAACATTCATTACAGTTCGGACAAGAAGAAAAAAAAATAGAGAATAAGAGGAAATATTTATTTTAATCTACTTGGTGAATGCAGTTTACATTGGACGAGAACGAATCGTTTCGATCCTTAGGAGGAGAAAAAATAAATGAAACATAGACATTTTCTCGATTTATTCCAAGATGGCACTGCCAAAAGGATAAAATAAATAAATAAAAAGTACTTCTTTCCCCTTGTACAAATAAAAGACTGCGGAGAGTCTCCATGTTTGTTTTTCGGAGGACATATGAATAAGATGTTCGACAACATCCCTTAAGGCATAAATAACGTCTTCTTTCTCAAGAAAACCTCCACACACTCTCTGCGCATATCTCTCTCTCTATATCTCTCACAAAAGAGTTAAATAATCCATCAAAAATGCATTAAATACATTTTTCTTTTCACATAAACTCTATTCAAAATGATGCATCAGTAAACAAATGTCACTGATATATCACGCGTACATTTACCATCCCAACTGATAATGAACGATTTATGGTGAAAGATATCTATTTTACATAGATATGAATACAACATTATGCTTATGACATTTGGAAAATAATAATAATAATAATGAAGAGTTAAATTTTCTAATATGGTTTTGAATTTTTCGATTAAAGATGAGAAATGTAAAAAAAAATTTAAAAAAATGATCATTTATGAATATTCATACATTTATTTTGAATAGTTAAATATGTATGGAATATATATAGAGGGTGTTTATGTTACACATATATACAGGGTGTTTAATCAAAAGTGTCCGGGTGGAATAGAAATTTTACTCTTCATTTCAAAATTCAAGTAAAATATGAGAAATTTACAGAAAAAAAGAGATATTTTTAGTGTTGGTTGACCCTTCTAAAATTTGTTTTGAAATTTTATGTGATTCCCAATCGAAAATTTTTTCGAAATTTGCGCCTCTTTTTATTGCACCAAGAAAAAAACCTTATTCCATAACAATTGAATAAAAATTCACTGAGATATGCGTAATTGAAATTCTTAATTCATTACCCTTCTCACAAGCGAACTGTCCCGAATTATTTCCAGGATCAGAAAAACGCAAAAATCTAGAATTTATATCACCGATATCACGAAGAATTTTTATTCAACTTTCAGGGGGCGTAAATTTGCACTGAACGAATTAAATGAAGGAAAATTCTTCGCCGTGATATCGATAATTTAAATTAAATTGATTTTTCTCCACTTTTCAACCTCTCTAAATGTTTCAGGACTTCGGGGAAAGTGGTGAAATTCAACAATTTCAAAGTACTGATTACTCAGTGAATGGTTACAGAATGAATTTCTGCTGAAAGGACGAAATGAATGAAAATTCGCTTTCCTTTTCACAGCTACGATAAACTTCTCTCAATATTTTGGGTCTGAAAAGTAACAAAAATCTAGAATTTGAACCACAGATACATAATGAATTTTATTACGAAATTATTAAAAATTCACCATGCTATCTATATCTGTGGTTGAATTTTTTTTTCTTTGCCACGTTCTTGCAGCATATACAGGGTGGGAAAAAGTCCGTAGAGAGAGAAACTTTAAAAATGAATAAAAACCGGAAAAAAAACCGAAATAAAAAAACGATTTGCAGGGTTAGCATCGTTACGTCAATTTTTTTGACTGGAAAAAAAACTCAAAAACAGCCAATAGGTGGAGCTGATTCAAGCGACTTCGGTGGAAATATGCAAATGAGATGGTTATAAGATTTTGTGCTCCTAATCCAAAACGAGTTCATTATTGTAAATCGTGTATGTGAACAAGGATGCTGAGTGCGAAGGATAAAGCTCTGTTGGTGAAGGCAATGTGTTATCCCCTGTGTAATAAACGATTTGGAGGCATTCTGTTCGTTATTTGCGTATCGTTTCTTTCACTTGTGTGCGTCAGCGTCACCTATTGGCTGGTTTGTTTTTTTTTGGTTTCTTTCCTGTCTTGAAAAAATACCCATGACCTAGCGATGCTAACCCTGCAAATCGTTTTTTGTTTCGGTTTTTATGAATTTTTAAAGTTTTCACGGACTTTTTGCCCACCCGGTATAACATTCAAAATATTCCAGAACTTTGAAAGTTGACTAAAATCGAGATTTCTAATCACCATTATCTCAGTGAGTTATTGTTCTATTTCACGAGATGAATATCGACTGAATGAATGAAGAATCGCCGAGATATCGGTATTGAAATTTTTGTAGTCAAGATAAGTTACAAGCCAAGATAACTCTCCTAACATTTCAGGATTTCAGTGGAAGGCATAAATAAGTAATTACACAATTACTGATATCTCGGTGAATTTTCATTCAATTGCAAGAGTAAATTTCTATCAATGTGACAGAGACGTTAACAAATTTTACCCATACGGATTCATATATACGGATGGATTCACGCATATGAAAATTACCGATAATTCATGATTGAAAACCTTGTACGATAATTTTTATATTTTATTTAAAAATCCTTTTTCGGAAATTCACCCATCACAACTTCCCATTTTTCTACATGAATTCTAAAATCAATCTAAATTTTTTTAAATTCTTTTATCAATTTTCGCTGGAGCACTTTACATATCAATACAAATTTCTTGAAATTAAATTTAATTTATGAAAGTAATATCTGCAGTAGATGGTGCTTGTGTCCTAGAACGACAAAGAAAATATCTTCATTATTTAATAGTATTTATTCCAGTCTTGAAATGACACTATCGCAGGAAGAAAAAAAATATATATATTTTCTGATGAGGTAAAAATTGCGTTTTGTCGAGTTTAACGCGCCATTACATTAGAAACATTAGAGCGAGCCCTAAATTGCCTCCTCTTTCTCCTCTCTCTTTCACATGGAAAAACAATTAAAAGCCTTCGGTATTTGTTGCTGTGAGGAAAGAGTTTTGAAGAGAAGCTCTCTCTCTCTCTCTGGTACTAATGGCATTTCGCTCTTGTGGCTCGTTAACTAGAAACTTCGGATGGTTTTTGTTTTTCCTATGTTATGAAAAACACATTTCTGTTCCCTTCCATGGCTTTGATATACACGCTTTCTTCTCCCATATTTTTTAAAAAATATATATATTCTCATAATTAATGCGTTGCCATTTTTGTTCTCGGTGATTCGATGACTTCCAGTTCAGGAGAGCCGAAACTTTGTTTTTTTTCTCAAGCCCTTCTCTGGTAATATCCAATGATCTTGGTGGTTTGTGATGATACTGCGCATGTGATTTTGATACACCTTCCTTACGGAAATCTTTGAACAAGTACACTAATATTTATTTTATACGTACTGGCTGAAAATAGTTCTATTGCACCTTCTGAAAATCTTCAGCAGGATGATCTGGTGTTATATTTCTGTTTTTCTGGACTAATGTCAGTAATATAACGAAGTCTGTAGGGTATTTTATCTTGATCAGTTTCTGTATTTACTCATCAATCGTCATTGTTTTGCTTTCTAAATGATGCCATGTTGCAGAATCCCGATATAAAAATACGGGGTGGCCTCATAGATTCATAAGTAGTTTAAAAATTCATAAAAATTGAAGGAATTAGTCTATGGCAGTCTTCCAACCTTTATATATCGCGGATCCCCTATAGTGAACGTAAATATTCTGCAGACCCCTGTAGCATTAGAAGGTCGATTTCGATGCCACCTTCCCCATAAAATTCCACTTGTATTGTTTTTTTTATAATTTACATATCCAGAGCTTCCAACTTCCCTGATTTAGCCCTTCAGAGTGTCGGGTTTCACGATAATCACAGAGCTACTAGATTGTTAGTTCATATTGCCGATTTTCAATTATTGCCGTCAATTTAAAAATAATAAAGACTTGAAAACGGGGTAGAAAAGAAATATCGAGTTCGCTGACCTTTGCTATTACTGTTTTTATTTTTAGCAAGCGACCCTTGTCCCCCATTACATGAAAAAAGTCTTGTGACATCGCACCTCCTAGACCCCAGGCACTGTAGCCTGTATGAGAAATGGCCAAAGCCATCTAAATCTATAAACGTAAGCAAGCATTGCGGCAAGTTCATGTTGAGAGAACGTGTTTATATATAGTTAGTCTATAGGTATTATACATGTTTAGTCTATGATGGGTTATTCAATCACTAAATTTTCTCTATGTATTCATATTTCAGCGGAAATTACAAAAAGCAATCTGAATCAATACACCGAAAAATACGGGACATCACCCGTAGTGGGAAAAATTCTTAATTTATTGCTAAAATATATCGATGGGCGGGAAATTGGCTTCCACAAATCTCGGTCAATTGTATTGATCTCCGAAGAAAAATTTTCAACTTATAAAAATGTTCAGTAAACATCAGAAATTCATCGAAGCACCGTGTTGAAAAAACTAGACATTTCATTAGAATAGTCAGACACCAAATGATAACGAAAAATTAGGCGATGTTTCGTAAAATATGGGTTATATGTTCATCTTATGTAATACTTGTTATTTTGATTCTTATTTATGCCCATAAAAAAAATTTTAAGCGTGTGTTTGCCGGATTTCTGTAAAAACGTTACAGGATTTTACACCTTCTTATAAGGTTGGCAGGTCTGCACATCATACAAAATTGAATGAATGACAATTTCACAGCACAAAATGTATCATTCATGCAATGGCAGTAAACGAAAAACTTATCGCACGGACCCCCGGGAAACCGTGGACGACATGTTGAAAAACACATGAAAAAACACTTCGGTTCTTCCTTGATCCATCAACTATATTACTGAAAACATTGACGAAAATCCGGCGAAAAATAAATGTTGAGATATTGCATAGCCTCATACAATTAATATCATGGAAAATGCCTACTTAATTTGTATTAAAGGCGATTTAACAAAGTGTTAGATTATGTAAATTTTTGTTTTCTGGCCAGACGTATCAAAGGGCTCGATTTTACACCCTTCAAACTTTTAAACAGTATAAACATTAACAAAAGTTAGGTATAGAAAAAAAACTATGAAATTACGTTTTACAGTTTACTGGTTTTAATTGGAAGCTAGTTATCTGATCTCGAAAAATATGCAAGAAATGCTTCCAATTTGAATCCTAAAATGTTAAAGCATTAATGATTCTATCAAAAATGACCAAATTGACATTATGCGAATATCAAGCATGAACAGAAAGCGCATGTTTCGGCGTTTCCGTGTTTAATACGTGAGTAATCACATCATAAAGACGCATGTAGTAAACGGAAACTGCTCGTTGGGTAAATGTTTTCGGCGTTTAATCATGCACCAGTGTAGTATGCCATTTTTTTTGGATAATACAATTGGAATCGCTCATTTCATGCATTATCGTTTGCTTTATATGACCCGGAAGTTGGTATTATGTCAGTCATATTTTTCACGAACATGAGGACATGATTTGTCCTAAGATGGACACAAGTGACGCGTTAAAGTATTAGCAGCATATTTGTGTATGTTCTTAAATGAAGGTACTTCAGGGAAAACAACACACAATAACTAGTATCAATTCTTGTTTTTATATTCTATTTATAATTTATCTCCGGTAGAGGGCACTGTTTGACGATAAATAATTAAGTTTCCTGCATTTAATCTCCCATATGCAAATTCAGGAATGACAGGTGTTGAGTGTCGTGTTTTTCTGGGAAAATATTCCGATTTCTATACCCGTATCCATAAACTATAAATGTTTAAAAAATCATTATATAAAGTGATTTTTTTTTACATTTATATCTATATTCCAAACTTACAAAAGAAATAAGCAGATAATACACAGTAGTATTTAATATGAAATAAAAAACTTTTTAACGTATAATCCGTGGATTAAACACAATAAAATATGTCTGTCTTTGTTACGACTGCGGTCTCGCACATGACGAGCGTATCTATATATTCAGAGATTGCAAATATGATATTTTCAAGCATTCTGAGCATTTCATTAGAGTAAAAACTCATATCAAATGAGAAATCGTGAATAGTAAATTTCAAGAAAAATGCTGTAAAAATTGCTGTTTCTTATTACATAGATCTCTAAATCAAGAAACTGCTAGAATCCATTCAAGATTCACTTGTATTCAGGGGTGTAAGTAGGATCGACCTTCGGAAGGGGGCAAAAAAATTTCTTCCAGAGAAATTTTGAGTTGCCACCCTTCAAAAAGTAACATAAATTGGTTAATATAGCATGTAAAGGTAGGTTATTTCGATATATCAATTTTTTCACCTAAATATTACATTATTTTCTAATTTTTGGTCGGTTGTGGGGTTGGCATAGGCGTCCTGAGATTCCCCCACTTGTACGTCTCTGTTTGCATTGATACATTCTTTGACAAAAAATGTGCAAGTTCACCTTTTTTTACGCTTTAACCCTTTATATGCGACATTGTCAAAAGTATAATAAAAAGAAAATTATAATAAATTAAAAGTACAAATGTAACGACAATAATAAATAGTCATGTAAATTATTTAATAGGACATTATAGTTCTAATTAAAGACAAAAAAACAATGATTTTGAAACAATTAATTCAAAAGAAATTATCTAATCTGGTACCGTTAAGATATAAAAGTTTGAATTTTCACCATAAATTCTAAGAAACACTATCTATAACAATATATCTTAAATATCGATCCCACCCCCCAGTTAAAATATAATCATACACAATTAAACTAATAAAAAAAATCAAGAATAGTGGAAAAAACTTAAGTCAACAATATATAAAAATTTATCTACAGATACATTATTTCCACCAAGAACGGCCGCCGACGTCCAAGCAGAGGGAGGGATTGCTAATTAGTTACAAGGTCAAGGCCATCCAATATCGATTTTTGAATTATTTCCATGGAAAAAGGAAAAAAAAAAAAACCCTCCCTCCTTCCAGCCAATGACATCGTTTCTCTTATATTATGTAATTTCCCATCGAAAATCCTTTTTTTCCCCCATCCTCCTCCTCTCTCCCCAATGAGTACTGTATCATTCTTAGGAGCACTTGGAAATTTTCGATTTTTGTCCAGAATGTGTGTTGTGTGTGTGTGTGTAGGAATATCGGAGGAAAAAAATCCCCGCTAAAATAAAAATCGATTTACACCGAAAATATTCGCGAAAAAAAAAAATTATTTTCTGGGAAGAGAGAGAGAGATTTTCCTTGTTTATGCGGTTTTTTTTTTACTCTTTTCTTTCAGGTGACCTTGAAAATATTTTCACCTGAACTTTGGATTTCCAATAAAAAGCGGATTTTTACTCCATTTCCGTCCTTTATATGGATATGCGTGAATTCGTAGACGGGATATATTTGAAAGATATTTGCATTTTAACTGAAATTTTGCTACGAAGATGAAAATAAATAGTTATATTTTATGGTAACATTCAATATATTGATATTGTAAATATTGGAAAATAAAATTACTGAAATAAAAGTTTACAAAATAAATTAAAAGTTTACAAAATAAATTATTAAAATAAAATTTTACAAAATAAATTAAAAATTATTAAAATAAATTACTAAAATAAAATTTTACGATTAAATTAGATGTAAAAAAATATAAATATGATTGAAATAAATTTCTGAAATAAAATTGCACAAATGGATTAAATTGAAAATAAAATGAATAATTATATTTTATGACAACATTCAATAACTATATTGATGTAATAAATATTTAAAAATAAATCACTGAAATAAACTTTTTCAAAATAAGTTAAAAAAATTATTGAAAATAAATTACTGAAATAAAATTTTACAAATTATCAGATTTAAAGAATATAAATTTGATTGAAATAAATTTCTATGACAAAATTTTACATATACCGTAGATTAAATTAAATTATATTAAAATTAAATTATATTAAAATTAAATTATATTAAAATTAAATTATATTACATGAAACAAATTTTAAAAAAGTAAATTACTAAAATAGAATTTTACGAGCAATCAAACTTGAAAAATAAATTCAATCAAAAAATTACTAAAAATAAAATTTCACAGATAAATTCAATTTAAAAATATTTTATTGAAAATAAATTGTCAAAAAAATATCAAAAAAATAAATATAAATAAAAATATATAGCTAAAATAAAATTTTGCAAATAAATTAAATTAAAAATAGATTTACAAAATAAAATCACAAATAAATTTAATTTAGCAGAATAAATTCAATTAAAAATAAATTACTAAAATGAAACGCGTTTAAATGCTTGCGTCTTATACAAAATCCTATTTTCAAATTATCAGCAATAATTGGTAGTATTGTATAATAATCTACTAATTTATGAAACCTATTTATTCCCGAAAAATAAATTCTGTTCTAAAGTATTCGAAGCCAAAATTTGGGTGGGACATGAATATGTGAATAAAAAGAAAAAAAAATTATTTATGAAGTTTAAATATTTACGTAAGTTTTTTTAAATATTTTATAATGAATATGATAGGATATAAAAAATGAAATTCCGAGAGAGATGAATGTATTAATTAATGTAAAACGATGTTATTTTGAATATTTTATGATATTAAAGTGGGTAAATGTTCGTAAGTTGGTAGACTAATCCCGATTAATCTGCGGCAGCATTTGATTTCTTTTGTGGAAATGGATTATTAATTATTATTATTATTATTATGCAAAATAATATTAGTTTTAGATCTCTTATAAATGACAATAAAATTAAAATTATACTTAAATTTTATTGAAAACGAATCATTAAATGTTCAAAATGATATTTTATGTTATAATTATTAGACATCCATTTCTTTCTTCGTACTCAGGTTTTACTAACCGTGTAAAAAAGGTATTTGACTACATAGATTCAATAATGCATTTTTAGAAAGAAAATTGTGAGAAACAATTATCTTAGAAAAAAAAAAATGTTTATTTTCAAATTTTAGGAAACACTTTTAATTCGAAACGAATTTAGATTTTTTTTTTCTTCATGGAATTTTCAGAAATTTATTTTTTACACACAGCACTAATAGAAATGAATTTTTTTCTTATAAAACTTATATTTACATATTGTATATCATTTTTTGTCAGAAGTTTATTTTTTATCCAAAAAATGATATTGAAAAATTAATTTTCTTTTCGTACAGGGGCTGTTAGAAATGCATTTTTCTTGCAAAATTTTTGTTTATACACACATCATTGGTGGGATTAAATTTTTCATCAACACTATTGTTCGAAAATCATTTTACCAACAGCATTGTTAGGAAATCAATTTTACGAGCAACTTTGTTTGAAATTATTTTCACATACTGCATTGTTAAAACTGTTTTTTTTTATTTCTCACAATATTGGTCTCTATATCATTGTTAGAAATTTGTTTTTAACATACAAACATTCTGATACAAATTTGTTTTTAACATACAAACATTGTTAGAAGTATTGGTAGAAATTTGTTTTTAACATACAAACATTCTGATACAAATTTGTTTTTAACATACAAACATTCTGATACAAATTTGTTTTTAACATACAAACATTCTGATACAAATTTGTTTTTAACATACAAACATTGTTAGAAGTATTGGTAGAAATTTGTTTTTAACATACAAACATTGTTAGAAGTATTGGTAGAAATTTGTTTTTAACATACAAACATTCTGATACAAATTTGTTTTTAACATACAAACATTCTGATACAAATTTGTTTTTAACATACAAACATTGTTAGAAGTATTGGTAGAAATTTGTTTTTAACATACAAACATTGTTAGAAGTATTGGTAGAAATTTGTTTTTAACATACAAACATTGTTAGAAGTATTGGTAGAAATTTATTTTCAACCCATAGCTTTTTGGGTAAAAATTTATTCCCATCCCCACAAAACTTTTAGAGATTTATTTTTTTGCCATAGATCGGCTTTAACACACAACATTGTCAGTGTTTGCAATATTGAGCTGTTAACCGTACACCCAGCGTTTTATAGGACTCTGATTTGCATATTTTCAGTGATTTTCTTTCGTGCAGCACTCTCTATTGAGAAAAATTTGAACTTTTTTTGCCATACCAAAAAAATCGCCTTTCATGAGAATAACATTTTGGTAAACTGCATTCAAACACACCAAACCTTTCAATTTTTATGAATTTTTCAACTAGTCATGAATTTACGGGACACCCTGTAGATTGATCTACGACCACATGTATATGTCTACTCACAATATACTACTCCCATAAATTTCACTGTTTGAATTTATCCAGGATATATTAACGAAATGGTTAATGCCATTAACGTGTTTAAAACTTAATTTTTAGTCATGGATCGCCCTCAATTATGTACACCGATTCCATCCTGTAGCAACTCTGTACATCGTGTAACATCCCGTACGAATTCATCGGACACCCAACATATTTAATCAGTGGCCGTATTTATTACATAATTTTTCAAATTTCATCAACTGATTTTTTCTTCCATTATTTTTCAGAAATTTCAAAATTTTCTGAAACAATAAGCCATTAAAAAAAAACGCTATTTTTACGTAACACTAGAAAAAATTCTCATTCTTAGTTACATTTACAAAGTATGTATATTTAATCAGTATTCATTATAAATATTCCATTTCCTTCGACCACAAATAACAATAATATTAAATTTTTTTTTTTTTTAGTTTGGTAGCACATTACATTTTTTCAGTTCTTTTTCGGAGAAAAAAGTGAAATAAAATATATTTTTGAAAGCTAATAACGAGCTTTTAGCGTCGTTAGTTATTCCAGATGAAACATTCGGTCACGTGATACCATGGAAGAGAGAGAAAAGGAGGGGGGGGGCCCAACATAGAGAGAGAGAGAGAGAGGGCCACGCCCTTCCCAACTCAGTCAATGTACCGACCCATGCATATCCCACTTCATCATGCTCCCCATGCACGGTAATACACTGTACATGCAACGACCAACCCTGGAAGAGTTCGCACGTGTGTGAAAGAAAGAGAGAGAGAGAGGGGTCTCCGTTAATTAAAGGTTAGTGTGCTGTTATTTTAGCTCACTGGAGCACACACATGCATACATGCAAGTACGGAAAGGGTATAGGGTGTGTAAATGTGTATATGTAGCTCTCGCCATGTAGGAAAAAAAAAAGGCTTGGTGGAAAAGAGAGAGGTGCTCTCACTGCTATCAGGTGTTCGCTGGAATTAAAATAGAAACATGAAAATAATTTCTAATGTCAGTTGAGAATAAGTCAAGATACGAATTGTGACGACGTCATTTTCTTTCTAGAACATTCCGTGGTGCTTTATAATTATAAGACACATGCCTGAATGTTCTCATGTATTATTTGAGCTAAGGCTTTCCGAGTAGAAACTTTTTTAATGTAATATTGTAAATTGAAAGTATATTTGGGAGGGTTTAAATTTCTTTTTCTACACCAAGAATGTCAGTTTGACGTCAAAGAGGCAAATTTAATTTTGCTAAGATAATTATTATTATTATTATAATTTCCTGCTTTGACCCGCTATGACCTGATTTTGCAAAGTCATATTTCAGAAAGAATTGCATTTTACATACTGCATTATTTGGCTAAAATATTGCGTTACATGATGTAATATTATATTGCATCCCTTTGGCAATTCTTCGTCGTGACATTACTTTCATGAGGTCATACAATATCTGAACTATACTAAAAATATACTATACTACTATCTTATCTAACTAAAAAAGATTTTATCTAATTTGCGTCATTTTTTCATGAACATCTTTTTAGTATACCAGGAAAGAAAAGAATATCTTCAGATTCCTCTCTATAACGTCTGTAAGACCTGTATGAGGTCTTTTTAAGGTCTACCGGGGCTTTCTAAAATGTCTTTTTAAGGTTTATAGGATCTATAAGTGCTTTTAAAAGTCTGTAAGTTCTCGGGTAAGGCTCTCTACAAGGTATTTTTCAGGTCTATAGGATCTAGATTGGACTCATTTTGGGATTAAAATGTGGCAAATCCTAATGCCTGAATTAATATTCTTCCAACATATTTTCACAGCGTCAGTTGAGAATAAGTTAGGGCACGAATTGTGACGTCATTTTCCTTTTTGAAACATTTTCTGCACTTTATAATTACCTATACAGGGTGATTCAAAACTCAACGTACAGACTTTTGGGGAAGGTAGAAAACACAAAAATAAAACAGAATCACAAAAAAACAGAACAGAATTTTTTTTTTTTTTTTGTGCATATCTGTGGATGGTAAGAAATTTGAGCACTTGTGAAACTTATCGTTTACACGTACAGTTCTCGCGTAAAGTATCGCTAAATAAAGAGTTTTTCCGCCCATTATTGACTTGTCATTTCTGCATCTTCGTTTATCCTCCAACTGATCAGGTTGGGGTTACCGGTCATACGTTTTTATCTGATTCTGTTTTTTTTTTTTTTTTGTATTTTCTAGCTACCGAAAAAGTTTTTACATTGAGTTTTGAATCACCCTGTATGTATAAAATAACATGTCCTGATTGGCTGATCACCGAGCCGAAACCACTTAAGCTAAGGAATATTAAATTTAGTCAACAGTTTTATTTCATAACGTAAAAACTCGCTAAGAAAGGGGTTTTTCGAAATTCGACCCCCCTAAGGACGTTAAAAGGTTAAATAGGGAATTCCCGCCGATCCGAAACCACTGAAGAAAAATTCATGAAATTCGGTTAGCAGTTTTATTTCACGACCTGAAAACCAAGTAAGAAGCAGTTTCCCGAAATGCGACTCCGAAAGTGGTCATGAGAGGGATCCAAAGGTAACATAGAGAAGTCACGCCGAGCTGAAACCGCTGAATCCATATTCATGAATGTTGGTCAGAAGTTTTACTTCATGACTGGCTAAAAAGGGGTTTTTCGAAATTCGATCTCTTAAGCCCCGTTCACATGTGTAAATATTGCGGTAGCATTGGGAGTTCTAGCACCCGCTTGACGACTTTTTTCCTTCATAAGGAAAGAAATGAAGAGCAGTCATTGGTGAAAATTCTTGAAGCGGGGTTTAAACCCGCTTTTCCTATTTCCCATGTGAACGCGGCTTAAGAGGGTCATAAGGGTGTTCAAAAGTAGCATTCAAGAAATTTAGTCAGTCGTTTTATTTCATGACGTCGACATTTTATATTCATCGACTGAGGAGGGGGTTTATCGAAATTAGACCCCTAAGGGACTCATAAGAGGGTTCAATAACGGGGTCATTTGGAGAAATCATGCTTAGCTGAAACTGCTGAATTGCAAATAAATTAAATTAAAAATGGATTTACAAAATAAAATCACATAAATAAATTTAATTTAGCAGAATAAATTCAATTAAAAATAAATTACTAAAATGAAACGCGTTTAAATGTTTGCGTCTTATACAAAATCCTATTTTCAAATTATCAGCAATAATTGGTCGTATTGTACAATAATCTACTAATTTATGAAACCTATTTATTCCCGAAAAATAAATAAATTGTGTTCTAAAGTATTCGAAGCCAAAATTTGTGTGGGACTTGAATATGCAAATAAAAAGGAAAAAAAAATCATTTATGAAGTTTAAATATTTACGTAAGTTTTTTTTAATATTTTATAACGAATATGATGGGATATAAAAAATCAAATTCCGAGAGAGATGAATGCATTAATTAATGTAAAACGATGTTATTTTGAATATTTTATGATATTAAAGTGGGTAAATGTTCGTAAGTTGGTAGACTAATTCCGATTAATCTGCGGCAGCATTTGGTTTCTTTTGTATAAATGGATTATTAGTTATTATTATAATGAAAAATAATATTAGTTTTAGATCTCTTATAAATGACATGTTCAAAATGATATTTTATGTTATAATTATTAGACATCCATTTATAACTTCGTACTCTTCAGGTTTTACTAATCATGTAAAAAAAGTATTTGACTAAATAGGATCAAATATGTATTTTTAGAAAGAAAAATTTGAGAAACACACAATTATTTTAGAAAACAAAATGTTTTTTGAATGACATGAGTATTTTTGTATTGGCAGAGACTCGCTGAGAAGGGATTTTTCAAAATTCAACCCTTTGAGGGGGGGGGGGGGATGTCATAAGACAGTTGAATGGTTATGGGGCAACCATGGTCGAGCCGAAACAGTTGAAGCTATAAATACGAAATTTGGTCAGTGTTATATTTAATAATGTAGATACGCCCTAAAACGGGATTTCTTAAAATTTAACCTTCAATAGGGTCATGGGGGGGCTCGAATGTTATATGAGCGAATCATCACCGAGTAAATTTCAGATCACCAAATCCACGCGAGCAAAACCGCGGTTAACCATCTAGTAAGATATATATACCTGAATATTGTGGAGAGTATTATTTTAGTTGTTGAAGCTCTTGGAAAAGAATCTTGTTTATTTTAACGTATTATATTATAAGTTAGATGTATGATATTTTAGGAGGATTTAATTTTTTAATTTATTTTTTGTGTCGAACATGTTAGTTTGATGCCAAAAGGCTCTCAAATGTGATTTTGGTGTCATAATAATTATTATCACATAATAACTATATAATCATTGCTGCTTTGAATAATAGTTATTGGGAAAATATAAAGGCTTTAATAAAGGTTATAGAAAAAAAATGACCTGATTTTACAATGTTATATTTCTGGATACAGGAGTATTGTATACTACATTATCTGGATTAAACCTTAAAATCGCATAATATAATATTTTGAAGGACCCTTTCAGCAAGAATTATTGAATTAATTCATCATGAAATTACTCTCTTAATGAAATACATCATGTTAATAATTATTTCTGGCCTAATAGGCATAATTTTCATCAGCATTCTCGGTGGATTAAGAAAACGAATCACTCTTCAGATCCCTCTTTAACTCCATAGCATCCCTATAAGGTTCTGTATAAGAATTTTTAACGTCTATAGGCTCTCTGTAATTTCTTTTTAAGGTCTATAAGCTCTCTGTAAGTTTCTTCTTTGGATCTATAAACTGTCTATAAGGTCTTATGAAAGTCTACGTGGGCTCGCTATAAGGATTTTTAAAGGTCTATCGACTCTTTATAAGGTATTTTTCAGGCCTATAGATTCTAGACTGAACTTATATCGGGACTAAAATGCGGTGAATCCTGGTGTCTGGAGGATACCTAATGCTTTTCCAACTAATTTGCACAGTTTGAGTTGAATACATCTCGACATTGTTATCTTGGAACGTGTGCTTCATAGAAGGAAATGTCTGTTGATGGATAAATATTTAACGAATTTCTCTGCTAACCTCAACCCAGCTCGTCAAAAAACAACTCAGATCGCAGAACTTCCTTTGAGAATTGAGTACTCTCATAACTATAATGTACTCTCACTTTGTTTTTGGTCACTCAGTGTACTAAAACGAATTGTCTTGCCATCCTGATCGTGAACTGTTATTACCTCATCTCAGAAATGTTGGGGTGAGAGACATCATCTCTGGTAATAGTTTTTGTAGCCCCTCTGAATTAAATATTCACTCCCAGTCGTGAAAAATCGATGCGAACCGATTCAGACATTCAAAGATGCAGATTATAAAAGTCGAGAGGCGATCAGATAGATAGACTTGCTACTGGAGTGATTATGTGTGCTTCCTCTATGGCTCTAGTAAAAGGCTGTCGGAGTCTATTTGTTTACCTGTGGTTGTGATAGGTTTGATCACTAGAAATGACTTTCAAGACACAAAGAGATTTCACCAAGTTAAGGGGAGTTTAAAAGAACTCGGTAACACATTCGCGAATTTGCCAGCGACTTTTTCTGTTATAACTAGAATCGGAAGTTGGGACTATTGTATGACAGAAGGTGGCCAGTTTCAAGATATCCAGCACCGTCTGATTTCAGACAAGCACAAACAGTTCGCACTGTCCTGTGTCTACACATCAGAGACAGG
Source organism: Pholcus phalangioides (assembly GCF_987345545.1). NCBI lineage: Eukaryota > Metazoa > Arthropoda > Arachnida > Araneae > Pholcidae > Pholcus > Pholcus phalangioides. The sequence goes on along the minus strand of NW_028301615.1, from coordinate 21,269,413 downwards.
TGCCAGTGACACTCTATCGTTGTAGGTTCCACTCTCTGCCAACACCATTCTAAAATGCTTTGCTTAAGGGTGCTTGGTCTCACGGTACCCATTAAGTGCGCTGCCATTGACAGCCACTTTAACTTCTTTTGTATTTTCAGTGGTGTCGTTAACGTTCATCGAAACGGGTTGCCTTAAGCAACGAATACAGGCTAGGTTTGGGTATTGAGTGTTTGCGACTAAATGTACTCTCGTCGGTGTGTCGATGTTTTCTTTTGCTGTCCAACGACGCATTGTCCTTATAGGTGGTGCGATAGTGATCCAAGAAAGGGGCCGTTCAAGTATTTCGTCATCATCAATGGGGGGGGGGGAGGGGGTTTCCGATTTGTTGACTTTTGATGACAAGGGGAGGAGGGGGGTTTGGATAATGCTTACGTCATCAACCACCCTTTACGAAAATATGAAATATTTTTATTGGCATCTTACTTGGTGCACCAAAAACGAGAAAACCTTTCGATAGTTTGTGGGCACTTGAAGTAACATTCCCACCTATTGATAAATGCCCTACAGAGCCAAGTGATCTCTAAATGTTTCGCGGATCCAAGTGATCTGGAACTGTGCCACGCATCACTCAAGTGATCTGAAACTGTGCCACGCATCACTCAAGTGATCCGTAATTATATGCCGCGGATCACTTAAATAATCTGAGAATGTGCCGAATGATAACTTGAGGGATGACATTGCATTTATTGAAGATAAATTTTGAGTTCATAGCCTTCAAATAACATTGAAATTAACAGAAATTGATTATAATACCATATAAAGATATTCTCTTCCGAAATTTCAAATTTAAAAAAAAATATTTTTTTGCATTAAAAAAATAAATTTTTTATCGTGGCGAGGGAGGCACGAGCCCAACCCCCCGTGTACGTCTCTGATCCCGCCAATATGCGTTAGGATTCAGAGGGGCAGAGCTGATGACGAAATTTTGCTGACAAGGGGGAGGGGGGTCAGAGTTTTGCTGACTTTTACTGACAAGGGTGGGGGGGGGGGTCAAAAATGACTAAAAATTTGCTTACGTAATACTTGAACGGCCCCAAAGGAACGACAATGCAATGGGGTATGTTCAAGATATACTGCATCCTGTGCTGTCTCACGAAAGGGTTCCACGGAGGCTTTTTCCAGCAGGACAATGCTTGTCCGCACACAGCAAGCGCATGGACCACCAGGCACCAGCACAGTCACTGGAATTTATAGCTACTATAATATGTATGCGAAAAATATCCCTTGAATATATCAAAACACACCAGCGCTACAATATATGAATCAAAACATAATTCATAGTAGTCCGTTAATTTTGTCTGCCATCAACAGCCACCGGTGTAGTACTGTTGAAACGGTTACACTAGATAGCATTATTGTTTGTGAAACTGCGAAAAAAACACTAATATCCAATCACAGCATTTTTATTTGTGCCTATGTTAAAAAGGAAGCAATATTATCAAACAACATAAATGTGCTACCATGGAAAGAAAAATTATATAAAAACCGCATTTTGCATGCTGTTTGTACTACTGTAAAAAAGGCATCACAATCAAACAGTATTGTTGTTCTGCATTATTATCAAACAGTATTGCTTGTGCTACTGTGAAAATCATTATCATCAGAAGGAAATGTTCGTTGTGCAACTTTAAAAAAAAATTATCACGCAGCATTGCTGTTTGATCAAGTGTTAAAAAAAATAATTATTACCACAATTATTATTAAACATTGTTGTTTGAGCTAATGGAAAAAAAAGAATTATTATCAAACACTCTTGTGTTCATACTGTTTAAAAAAAAACCCTCTAAACTCAATGAGTACTACTGTTTGCGTAGTATTGTCAAAATTACTGTAATTAAAAGCTACGATTGTTTGTGAAACTGTAAAAAGCACTATTATCAAACACTATTTTGATTTGGGCCACTATAAAAAATTTCTTTCATCACACACCACTGCTGTTGTTGCCACTGGAAAAAAATACGATTATTAAAAAGCATTTTTTCATCTGTTAAATAATATTCTCATCGATACCATTGTCGCTAGTGTCGACATTTTCCCCATCGAAAAAAAACCGTTGTTAATGACACCATTATGCGATATCTTTGAGAAATTATATTTTTTTTTCAGAAGAAAATTAAAAAAGAGAAAAAATTAAATCCATCTCAAATAAAAACAACCAAAATAGTATTTAAAAGAAAAAAATTTAAAAATGATCAATTTACAATTACGATCAAACATATACATTTCAAAACGATTTATTTATATCCACGACAAAAAGAAAAAATTCCACAAATTTTTTTTTTTTAAATTAAAAAAAAATTGAAAAGGCAATTTTTTTCTTAATAACTTTCTATTCTTCGCATTTTTTTCTGTTTGTTGTGGCATAAAGCAACATTTCGCGTGCGATTTGATTCAGCTCAGTTCAACAACAACAAAGAAAATAACGTTTCATTTTATTTTACTTTTGTATTTCTCACACGGTACACACACACACACACACTGTACATGCATGTATGCGTGCAAGTCTCTATCAGCCACACATGCTGAGTCACATGTGGTAGCAGCAGCAGCAGCAGCAGCGGCCATTAGAAGGGTAACCTAGAGCAGTTTCGAAATGATATCAAGAGCCGGGTCCGCTTGCCTGGAAAACAGTATGGTGCGGAGGGGACGGGGGGAAGCATCGAAAAAAAGAGGGTTTTCGGGACGTATCCATGGCAACAAACGAAAAAAATAAATAAATACACAAAAGGACAAAAATAAAAAGGAAAAAAAAATTCTTTTACCCTACGCCCTTTCTAAAATGAAATAAATAAAAAAAAAAGCGTACGCTTATTATAAGGACGGGAGCGAGCCACAAACAGAAAACGTGTACGTTTTTATGCGTGCGTCAATGAACGTGCGTGACTGTGAACTCAAACTCCGTGGCTTGGAAAATATATAAAAGAAATATAATAACTGTAACGTGGGTCCACATTTTTCTACTTTTTTTATTTTAAAATCTAAATAGAAGATGATGATTTAGTCCTCGTAGATAGATTGGAAATCTTTGGTTTGTGTTTTTGGTACCGTATCGAAAATAACATATTTGCATATTTTATATTTTGTGTGTGTATATGTTGAAGGTTCTCCTAAATTTATCCTAGTTGTTTGTTTTTTAACTTTTTTTCTATGGTTTTGGTGTGTCGTCGGTTAATTTAAACGTCACGTGGAAACATAAACTGTATTTGTCCTGATAATGGATTGGCAATAGTTATATCTGTGGTGTTTGTTCAGAATAACTTCAAGATCACATTTTTGAGATATAAGCATTTTCATTGTCATTTAAAAATCAGAGATAAAGCATACATACAAATGCAAATGAAAATATCATACGTCCGCCTGTTGTTTAGTCGTACGTACGTATTTGTGCATTTAGCTCACTTCTAATTATTTATAATTAGCAAGACTTGATACTAGATCAAAAAAAAAAACATTTTTTAGAGATACCCTGTTCTGCCACCACAGATTATGCTGTGGTCCGTGTTATCAGTTTGACTGTGTTGTGATTATAACTGTAGACATCGCGGTTTTGTTTAGCGTTTCTTAATATTTTTGACTTCGTTAGGTCCGTTTTTTGTTTCCTTCTGGCTGTACCAGGGTCCCTTTAAATCCAGGAACAAGATCTTTTCTACTTGTTAAACTAATCTTTGTGAAAATTTAGTGGCCAAAACTTATATAAATAAAATGGATCTCCGGACCACTTAGCTAAATATCTGTTAGCTTCTCTCTATAGTGACTGTCTAGAAAATTCACCGACAACAGTTAGTGGCATAATGAGTGAGGAAGTGGTCAGGTGATGAGAAAGTGCAATAGAGTGAGCGAGATAGTGAGTGAATGAGTAAGTAAAAATGTAAGCAAGAAAATGAGTGAATGAACAAGTAATCGAGCGAGCAAATGACAGAGTTAATGAGAAACTGAGGCAAGAAGCAAGTTAGAAAAACACTGGGTTACTCAATCTTTTAAAGATTACTTCACTTTCCGCTATCCATACGAAGGATTTTAACACTGCTAAGAGAAATCCGGAAAAAAAAAGTTCAACTGTCCTTACGGGGAATCGAACAAACGTCCTCTCATTTGCCGGGTGAGCACCCTAGACCACTAGACTACAAAGGCAACGAATCTCAAATTTTTCCTTACAGCTCATGTGCTCTGAACGGGACGCACATGGACGGTCGGACCCATCTCAGGACAAAGCTCATAATTGTTGACACTGCTACCAGATGGCGATTTATCCATGGATGATGTCACTCTCCGCTATTGATACGAAAGTTTTCAACAGCTGGCTAATTCGAAGATGAATTCTGGAAAGAAAGAAAATTCAAAAGTCATTGCGGGAACGGCCTTGCAGAGGATTGAGATGCGTTGCCTTTGTAGTCTAGTGGTCTACTGTAGACCACTCACCCGGCCAGTGAGAGCACGTGAGCTCGATTCCCCGCAAGGGCAGTTGAATTTTCTTTCTTCCCTGAATTCCACTTCGCATCAGCCAGCTGTTGAAAAGCTACGGGGTCACTCACTCACTTGAACTTGAAATACCAGACAGGTACTCACTTATCCTTACGGAACCTCTAACGTAAATGGGTATCTGTTGGAAAAGTAGCAAAAACCTCCCATACCCCCATCAATCTATCCACCCCACCTGACCAAACACGAGAACAATTTTTCGAAGTATATGGAGGGTAAAAAAATGAAAATATAGTAAACACAAAATAATGTAAAAATTTAACACCTATGAGAGCACAATTCAGTCACTCACTGTAACGTGAATCCACATTTTTTCCCCACCTAAATAGATGATGATTTAGCCCGCAGTGGGCAGATTGGAAATCTTTGGGTTTTTTTGGTATCGTATCAAAAAGAAAAGTGTTTTGTGTATTTTATATTTTGTGTATACGAGTACGTAAAAGATTTGCCTAAATTTATCCTATTTGTCTCAGCTTTACTTTTGTATCATAATGATATCTTCGGTTAATTTAAACGTCACGCGAAATATAAATTTTATTGAACGGAATAATATTGATTCTGTTAATTGATTTATGGCGTGTCAATAGTGTAAATAGTCTAGAAATTTATAAAAGTTTGAGGAATTTGTATATTTGAATGTAGTTTGAATGCGAAAAAGTTATTCACACAAAGATGGATTTGTATTGTTATATAAGGAAGAATAAAAAAAATCGTTTCACATTTTTGTCGATACAGGATCTGGACTTTTCTCAATCTCTATTGTGTCTGGAACGTTCGTAAAGCTTCAGTCGCATATTTGTGGCCGAGGAAAAACCAACTTAGCCAATAGCGCTTTATCCACCAATGTCAAAATCACAATGAAAAAAAACCTTATGTTTATTTATTTATTTATGCACATCTCAACGGCAAGAATTTCCCATTTATAGAGATAGACAAGACAAGGGAAATATACAATAAAATACAAATTAAAAAAAGAAACGGAATGATGATTAACACGATGCGAAAATGAAATTTTAATATGAAAGCATGAAATGTGGTTTACATACTGTGCGAACACTGATGAATTAAACATATCGGCTTTCACAGGGTATATATTGATTATATACATTACACATCTCAAGAAGCGGGGAATGTCGCAAAATATTTTTTTGCGGAATTTAGACAGGCGAAAAATCAGCAGTAACAGGACAATATGTAAGTGCCAGTAACAGGATAATTCAGAAACGAGCTTTCAATCGTACACCCTGAATTTTATAGGACGCCGAGTTGCATATTTTCAGTGATACACTGATTCGTAGTGTCCTCTATCGACGAAAGTTTGAACTAATTTTTCTGCTCGAACATCTCACTTTGTGGGAATAAGTTTTTCCTCAAATCCCATTCGAATATACCAATTTCTTTAATTTTCACAAACTTTTACGTATTTATGAATTTATGTAAAAATTTTAAATGATATATTTAATGTTATTTTTCTACTAAGGCATTATTTTTGAGAAACCTAAAAGCCACAATTTTAATGGATCTAGCATACTTCATTGTGTTTTCACGGTCACTAACTTATTCAGTGTGCCACTTGCTCAAAAATTTTCGCGTGCCTACCATGGTCGTAACGGGTGCTGCTTGCTCAATCCGCCATTCACTAATGCACTCATTCAAGTTATCTCTAATAGTCTAAAAAACATTAAGGAATCGGTATATTCGAATGCGATTTTTTGTCGATACGGGACGATGTACGGAAGTCCGGAATGAGTATTGGACCCATAGACATAAGATTGGTTATAATATATCTATTGTTAGACCTGAACCTTTCTCAATCTCTTCTGTGTCTGAAACGTTTGTAAAGCTCTCCAGCCGGATATTCGGGAAACAACTTCACCAATAGTTCCTTATCCACCAACGTCAACATAACAATGAAAACCTTATGTAAGCGCCGGTAACAGGATAATTCAGAAATGAGCTGTTAATCGTACACTTTACATTTTATAGGAATCTTTAATGAAAATCAGATGATTTTCATATTAGTTCTTTCCTTTTTGTAGCGCCCTCTATGAAAAAAAGTTTGAACCATTTTTTTTACCAAACGAATACCCCTTCATGAGAATATCCCTTTTTCGAAAATATGCCATTCAAATATACCAATTCCTCCAATTTAGAGTACACAACTCGTGCAGAACTGTTGCCGATGAATTTAGTGGGGTTCTGGATTCCCCAAAAGTAGCCACACACTTATTTATTTATTTATTCATTCATTCAATATCGTTTGGCCGAGGCCTATACAAGAAATTATAGTACAATGAATAATATTTGATTGGAGGTTGTTACAATCGATTAATGCTCGGGAAAGAAACTAAATTTGAAACAATCTGTGGATGAAAGAAATTGTTTCAATTTTTTGGAGGGGAATTTTTCCCAACTCTCTCTCCTTTCACTAATATAAAAGGCCCTTTAACCAAAAAGCCTCAAAAACCATGCTCTAGCGTAAATATTAAACATGTTATTTAACCATTGATTAATTTTAAATTTTCTACGTATATTTGCGATTGTATGAAAATGTGCAAATACAAAATGTTTCACATATCTTCAATATTAATTTTTTTTTTAATTAAGGGGAAAAAATGTATTTTTCACACCTTGCGAGCGTGATAAAATAGCATGGCATAAATGGTATTAAATGAAAATTGATTAATAAAATGTCCCGAGTGGTGATTGTGAGGGGAGACCGAGAGATTTCAGAAGAAACAAAAAGCAAATGTCATATACTGGTAATGGAAAATTCATTTTTTCTAAATGAAAACTAAATTTTTTTGGTTTTTTTTGTGAAAAATCATCTTATCTACCCCCATTCGGTGTTAGAAGAGATAACCAATCAGAATTTAGAGAGACAGAAGTGTTTTTTGCGCACGAAAAGTATGGAGGACCTCTCTATCAAGCGAACATTGGGCAAAGACCCTCGAATTCAAGCTGTTATGAATAAGAGAGGGAGAGAGAGAGAGCTTTCAGGTGTAAGGGCCCTCCCTACTCCAGAGGGGGGCGGCTTTAAAGTGGCAGAAACAAGTGGCATTGCGGGGTTCCAAGATGTCTCCTCAAAGAGAGGTTCTTTTCACTACTGCAAGAGGGTCGTAGAGATTACCAGAGAAGACAAGACTGAATTTGACTGAATTGACACACAGGAATGTACACTCCTGGCCCAAAAAATAGAAAGAAATTCGTACACTCTAACAATTTATTGGGTTGTCTTCAACGAAAATGAAACTCACATTCGTCGTGGCATGCATTTTATGACGTCGTGCGATATCCCAACTGATTTGCATCAATGTTCCACCAAGATCCTTTTTGGATTTAGGAACAAATACAATGCCACAACAGGCAAAACGCCCAACAAAGTGGCTAAAAAAAATTTGCCCATAATGGATGTCAAATATTTCAAAAATACAGCAACCCAATTAAAAATGAAATTGCAAACGATATATATACATGATAAAATGTTATACAATGCCCATAAAGTATACTTATTCAAAGCATGGATAGCTTCTCGATTCCTTTCTAATCAGTTCCATAGGATCTCGAGTGGAGTTAAGTGGATGACAATCTACCTAATGTGTATACAGTCGAATCCCGTTATAACGAACGCCAAGAGACTGGAGGAATCACTTCGTTAAAACGAAATTTCGTTATAAAGGAATTCGAAGTTACCTAGCATTGTTCACATGTAAACTTATTTGAGGGATTGAAAAAGTATTCGTTAAAACGAGATTTTCGCTATAACGGTATTCGTTAAAACAGGATTCAGCTGTATTACCACAAGCGACTACTAACGACTCGGGCTTTCTCAACCAAGTTTTCGTTTTTCGAGATATGTATTTTTGACACACTCATATCTTCTTCAGAAAGAGAAAAAAGTTCATGGATGACTAAAATATTGCCATTAGGCATGCTAAATAGCTCATCAAACTTTGTTGCACGAAAACAAATCACTAGAAATATGCAAATCAGAGTCCTATAAAATACAGGGCGTACAATTAGCAATGAATATTGAAGGACCAGACACACCACGCTTTCCACGACAGAGAGATATCAAAGCGTTCCCGGAGGCCAAGACCACTTGTGTGGTTAATGATGCTATGCGAATTAATCTATAACAATACAATAATCAACTTTTTTTTATATATTTTCCATATATATCCAGATTCTTACACTCATACTATAATTCCGATACTTATACAAATGCAAGGCCATAACAGGCAAAATGCCCAACGAGGTGGCTGAAAAAAAATATGCCCATAACAAATATGGATATGATATATTTCTAATATACATCAACTCAATTAAAAATGCAATTATAAAGACTTCAAATGTAGCTATATCACAAAAAAAAATTTGAATGTTCAAATGATCATCTATCGCTTTATAATATCTCGTTGAAACTTATAATGAGTAAATTCCAATATAGAGGGATTCTAATTTTAATTAAATGTTTACCCTAAATTTAATATAACTCAATCGATTTTATCCATTAAGTTTTTGTAAGCGTGGTTAAGAGCATCTCTTTTGATGAATCTACTAAAAGTGTGAATTTTTCAAAGAAACTTTTTTTGAAAAAAAAAAAAATGGAGAACTTTTAATATGATGACCATTTCGACCGTGAAATGAAGTAATTAACCACGACTAAGACGGATATTTAATCATTTTCACACAAAATTTGTAAAAAAAAAATTTTTTTCAAGTTCCCATTGCTCACTGTGATGTATCCTTTGATGAAATTAAAATGGTTAAAATGGTTTTTTAGAATTCCGTTTGAAATATTTCCCCGCATATAGTAACGCGAGAAAATGTTTCAAACTGTAACCGCTGATAAGGGGAAAGTATTCATAACAGTTTACCCGAAACACAGTAATTTATTTTTTGTTTAGTTTCAATTTTTTTTAGTAATTATGATCACGGCCGTCTCGTTCCTCTCTTTGCGTAAAGTTGGCTTCATTGCAAGATAATCGATACCGCAGTGAAGTAGACTTGACGATAATGTTTAAGCAATGATATTAGGTGATATCGTTTTTCAAACAATGATATTCCCTTGAAAAAAGTTTTTAAAGAATGGTTTTCAAACAATCACATTCAACTGAATTTGGCTTTTCTGCAAAATATTCAACTGAGAAGAGTTTTTATATAATGACATTCTTTTGTGAAAGAAATGTTATGCTCAACCGACAATGATTTTCAAACAATGTCATTCGTATTAAAATAAATATATACAATGATATACGTCTCACAATGGTTTTCAAATTACGAGATTTGTTAAACAATCAGTTTTAAATAAAAATATTCCCCTTACAATGCATTTTGAATAACAAGGTGCAGCTGACGATGTATTTCTAACAACAACGAATATTTAACAATCGTATTCACCTGGCAATGGATTTTAAATAATTGCATTACCTATAACAAAAAATTTTAAGCAAAGTTACAAACTTAAATTGTAATTTAATTTCTCAATGTGCAAGTGCATCTGACAATGGATTTAAGCAAATGCATTCACGTAACAGTGGACTTTAAACAAAACAATTCATTTAATAATGGATTTTCAATAATGATATTCACCTAGAAATAGAATTTAAATAATATTTAAATAATTTCTAACATTGAATTTTTAACAACATCATTCACCTTACAACGAGTTTTAATTAAGAATATGCAGCTGAGGAAGGGTTTTAAACAATGGCTTTTACCTAACTAGGTTTTTGAAGAATTATTCATCGACGGACGATAGCTTTTGGATTTTCACTTCACTGATGCATTACAACAAAATAGTGTCCATAATATATCATTTTAAATAATGCAAACCACTGACAAGAGTAAAAAAAAAGTTTTTAATGATGCATATTAGCAAATAATGGCTTTAACGATGCATTAGTGTTAGTAGTAAGTATATTTAATAATATATTAGCTAATATTGGTTTTACAATCATTTATCACCAAATAATGCTTTCCGATAATGCATTTGGTGATATTTACCCTCCATCAAGCAAGTAAACAATAGTTTTAAATGAAAAATATTTATTTAACCCATTACTTACTATTGTCCTGTTTTTTGGGGACTCCAGTTTCTATTTCCAATTACCGAATTTAATTTTTCTCGTCGCTAGCCGGAGGGGGCTGCCTGGCGACTTACAAACTGCCCTTATGGCTATGAAAAGGGTAAAAGACAAGATTGTGTGAGCGTTTGTATTAATGTGAAGAGCTTGTGAGTGAATAGAAAACATGTACTTATTTTCAATTAAGCAGTGGAATCATTAGTTTTGATTGTTGCATCCGAATTTTGAACTGACTGCTATAAACGTTACCAACTCTATAAATATTTTAAAATTTTTAATAAATAATAATTAATTAATTAATAATTTACACAATTTTAACTTATTATAACTTTTCTTCCAAAACAGTTTTCCTTTCATGCGTCATTCCTGACATCATATTAATGCAATTTTGTTTTTGAAAAATGCCATAACAGTTTTGGTATATAACGGGCTAAAAATAGATTTCTTAGATATCTTGGTTCCCGTAGATACAATGGTGTATCAAAAAAAAAAAAAAAAACTGTAGCGGCCGTTAGTTGTAGCAATGCCTAAGGTAATAACTGTTCAAATATTATTCTGGTTATAGTGTTTGATTTCAGAAAATGCATCAGTATTCACAAATATGTTCTTGTCCATATCCGTCCCATGAATGAATACGCCTCTATTACGCACGATTCTTTGTCACGCTCGATACATAGTCCTCGATGATGGAGGACACATGGTAACAAGTCATTCACATGGCCCAGAATATTCTTCTCACTCTCAAAAAAAACGATGACGTCAATCTGCACGGAACTAAAGGTGAAGAATATTAAATAGCCAGATCGTCATTATCAGGAGAATTGCCGGGAAAAAAATAATAATAAGTACTGAATGATAGTAACCTCGTGCATGGGGGGAAAATTGTGGCTTTGCTACTCTACAATTCCCTTATTCCCCCCTTCAAAAAAAAATTGGATATCCCATTCACTCACTCACTCGTACTTCGAAGCCATTATTAAACCGCACAAAGACGTGCTCCAGCAAAACAGCCTCCCCCGACCCCCCTCACCGAAGTGTATATCATGAGGACATGTCAACAAAAGTCGTTGTCAAGGGAGATTCAAATTCATAATGTGCAACATGAATTAGGTATGAAGCTGTCTTCTCCTAAACACACTCCAACAAGTGTATCTTTCGAAAAGGGAAAATAAAATTGGCTATTAAACGCGTATCCATCATGTTTGGAGTTAACATTGATTCGATATTGGTAATGTTTCCTACAATTCCTTGAAAAAAAATCAGTTTTTCGAAATATTTTGATTGGTTTTGTTTATTAAATAATGTGTCCATGCAAAGGTTATTTATGAAGATTATATCTGGTTTATAAAATCCTTAATTTCAAGCTGACGTAGTCAATATATAGTTACCATTTGGTGAATGGATTACAAATACGGGGTGCCCCGTAAGTCCTAACTCAGTCCATATCTCATCAACCGTTCGTTGCAGAGCAGTGCTCCCCCAACCATTCTGAAAACAAGGACCGGAAACAATTTGACAGACCACTTGTGTCCCGTATTACGGGACATCCTAGTAATTTTCATCGTTCTGAATTTATTTATGCATTTGTCCCGTTTTTTTTCAGCAATACTTTTTTGAATTTGCAATATTGATTGAAGTCGTGAATATACAGAGTTTTTATGATATGAATTATAAGATGCGGCAAAAGTGATAAATATTCATCTTACATATTTGTCAGGTTTAACATCTGTCCGCAAATTTTTGAAATTTTAATTATGATTGCTGATTGCACGTACTTCTGACAGTGATTTTGTTGATAATTGGTTATGTCCCGTATTTTACGGATTACTATTTAAGATCCCGGTTTACAGTATTTTTCGTAAACAAATATGGTCATCAGATCACTTGAATATTTCTTTCGTGAAGTATATTTTTGTTTTCCGAGATTTGTTGCAGCCCTTTATTTCCACACCAATCAGCAATTTTACTATAAAATTGTATATAAAGCAATAAATTGCAATGCTTTGCAAAATTTAGTTATATCCCATATTCGGGATTGCAATATCCTGCATTCTTTTCGATGATGTATGGTGGACCTAAGTATGAAGACACAATTTTATTTGAACCCATATGAATATTACGAATATCAATTACAACGGATGAACAATTGTATCAAGTCTGTCTGCGGACCATAGGCTGAGAAACACTGTTTGTAGAGTGAGTGGAGTCCACCATAAGTGAGTGGAGTCCTTCAGAGTTTAGATATTTGTTCTCATTTTTTTACAGAAAAATACTGAATGAATCGTTCTGTTATTTCGAGGGTCACGAACGTTTCCAGGGGGGGCCAATGAAAGATTAAAATAATAAATGAAAAGTTTTTGATCAGCCCCCTCGTATTATAAAAAGCTGTAAATATGATTTTTAACGTTCACAAAATACTTTCAAAAAGATGTCGGCGGTACAGTGAGCTGTAATTTAAGTCACTTGCAGAAAGTAACTGGATGGATGATGAGGGATTATCCACAAACTTATATTTCGATAATTTTGTCATTTGATTATTTCCTTCAGATATTTTTTCTTTTTCATTTTGGCATCACACACGTGTAGTATGCCTAAACATTTCTCTAATATAGGATCAGTTAAATATCATCATGATTGAAGGTGCGCATCACGCGCGTCTTCTCTTATTCGCATAATCCCGGGTACTCATTCTTATTCCCGGGTAGGAATGAATTTGGTGGAGCGTGATGATGCTGCACCTCGATATAACGATAATCTCTCTACAACGATATTTATTCCTCGTCCGGAGACTATCGTCATACAGTCGACGCCATTTATTATAATCACGAATAATATTATCATTCAAGTATTGGTATCACTTTTGCAAAGAACGGAACGGATCAGTGTCATAACATGGGATAAAATTCGTTTATAGTGATCGAGATTTCGGATATTGTTTTTATTTTTCGGTCAATTTTTCTTTTGCGAATTCTGAAACTAATGTTTAACAATACTTATTTTTTCCTTCCTCCTAGTTATTGTTATCAGCTTGCAAGACTATGTAGGAGGCTTAAAGGTGTTCTTCCCCCCCCCCTCCAGCTTCTTGTTGCCAAACATTTCCGTGTAGGATGTTGTAATCGACCCGTAGAGTATTTATTCTCTGTGATCCATGTATTTATGTGTGGAGCTGCTTTTGCAATGACTTTTCTATAGTAAAGCTAAAGTATGCCGAAAAGAAAAGGTTCTTTTATTCAGTTGTTGCTCAGTTTCTTTCAGTTGACCGGATTCAAATTTCTTGTTCCGAGCGACTTTCTCAAGGGATTTCTGAAACGTATCGTACATTAAAGAAAATATCGTTATGTGCGTGATAAACATTAGACCAGAGTTTCCCTCAACCTTTCTAAATCCAAGAACCAGTAAAATATCTGAGACAATTCAACAAACCTCTAACTTACAGCATAAGCTGCGTGACCTCGTCCCGTATTTTACGGGATATTCTTGTGTTTTTGTCCGTTGTGATTTCATATAATTGTCCCGTTTTTTTTTTTCAACCAAGCTTATTCTAATTTGTAATTTTTACTTAAAATGGTCTATGGGGATAACTTTGATAACATATATAATTATATACTATGATAATTATGACTAAAAATATAAATACTCTTCCTAGATCTTACATATTTTGCCATGTTCAAAGTTTTGTCCGTGAACAACATTTCAATTCACTGGGAGTTCTCTAGTCCACTTTTCCACTGATTCATAATTTTTATTTCAGCAACAATCGGTGATTTTGCCGACTCATGGCCGTGTTCTTGGTGATAATTTGCATTGTCCCGTATTTTTCCATACTCCAGATCACAGTAATAAAAGTTCTCCAGTAATGTGAATTTCTCCCCATGAAATACATTTTAGATTACTATGATTTGAAGCAATCTTTTAATTCTCGACTCTTCAGCAATTTTAGCAAATTTGTGATAAAATATTGTATTTTTTTTGGTTACAATCTACTTCATGTATTTGACATTGTGATTTCTCCAGTATTTGGATTAAATATGATTATTCTAAGCATGAAGGTCTAATTTTTGGACCCATAAGAATATTATAAATACAGTGAAACCTCTCTTAACGGACACACCTCAGATGCGGCCACTCCTCTTTTACAGTCAAATAATGATTCCCCCTCCCCACGTTTAATAGAAGTATGCATTTCAAACCCCTGATTAATGGTCACCCACCTCTTTTACGGATGAATTTTTTAGTCCCGCCGGTGTCCGCAAAAGAGAGATTTAACTGTACTACTACTACTACTTATTAACAGTAGATGCACTTTCTAACGAACTGGTACATGCTGGAATGTGTGTTCTGGATGTATGAGTGTCTCTAACGTATTTATAATGTTGAAATTGTGCTTGTTTTGTGTTTTCGCTGGTGCTGCCATCTGCCTTTCATAGTTTGAAGTAAAAATGGTAGGTGCCAGAATTTTATGTAAGTATCGTGCTGTACGTATGTGCAAAAGAAAAACCGGAGTTGTCCTGTTTTACAAATATTCGTTTACCATACATCCAGTATGGCCAAACGGGAGATATGGTGACCGTACTTGTAAATGGGACTTTTCCTGATATAGTTATCATTCGGTTATTGTTATCAGACACCCAGAGTACCGATGTCATCACAGTAAGTGGTATGTACTGTATCAAGATTCCATGGGACTACATCTGGCTACGTAGTACTGTATGATACTTTCTAATGGAATATTCTATCACCTATGATAAATGGTTGAACATGAATCTTATCTCTGTCTTCTTCTAGACACTTTAACGTGTCCCCAGTTATAGACATGTGTCGTCTTTTGATGCATTCTCATTTTGCCCATTGATTTCGGTCCACCACGGCAGATGGATACCACGCATCGCATTGTCCGTCATCTAGAAGACGCGAATAATTTGGCGTCGAGAATAAAAAGTCATTTCTCCTGATGTAATATCCGACGGAGGGAGAGATGAAGATTTATAGAGAAAATTTATGATAATTTCCCTCCTGTTCTTCACTGAAGGAGTTTGTCCGTCACTCGGACTTCTCCAGAAAACTTCTTCGAGAGCGCCCAAGCAAGGGTAGAAGAGTGAAACGTCAACGCCGTCCCCAATGCGTCAACCAATCAGTTTTGCAGTTGCCTTTAAATGGCGATATTGATGGTTGGACGCTCGCACGAATGAACAACTCTTGGAACAATATTTCATTGGACGACGACGAAAACATCTTCCCCTTTTTGCCCTTTTCGTCCAAGAAGAAACTCAAAGTTCTTCCAACACACACACACACATATCCCAACCTTCCTTATATCTATACACACACACATACATACATATTCTGGAAAAGGCTGCAGCAGAGACGCCGCCAGGATGCCATTCCGACTGGCTTTTGCAGTTGACAGTTGCTGAAGTTGAGCAAAAGATGATTGAGGGTCCTCGAGAAAGCTCGACGTCCCATTGGTAGGATCTCCTTCGTCACGTGACTCCTACCGAGCCAATCCATCAACTAACTCAGTTGGACCACCACCACCACCGCCGCCGCCGTCGTCCCATCCTTTCTAGAAATTTCGTTTGGAGAATGGTTACCATATTTCATTCGCCATTTTGTGAAAGATGGTGTTTTGTAGGAGAAAGAGAGAGGCTTGGATGATGGGGATGGAACAGTTGGGTGGGTTTTCCACTTGTTTTTCCTTTGGTGGTTCAAGGATGGATACGTCTTGAAAAGAGATAAGGAGGGAGATGTTTTGGTTGGTGTGGGGTGGTTGTGTGTGAGCGGTTTTGTGTTTAACATTTCCTCTTTTGAGAGATAATGCTTTGTTAATGATTCGAGTTTGTTTTGTGTGCTCGTCCCGTATCAGAATCCTTGAAGATTTACGTCAGAGACGAAAAACTTTGTTTCAATAAGAATCTCGTGTTGAATGCAGCTTTTAAGAGTTGGATTTGGGTCAGTTATTTTACATCTAACGTAACATTGTTACGAGATTGTATACAGGGCATTTATAATTAAAGTAGGCTGCATGCATTCAGCTGTCTTCAGCTTATCCATCAGGAAGCTATGAAAAGTTGGGAATGTCTTAATGAAAGGATGGGGAAAGAAATTGAGAGAAAAATATTTAATTTTTCTGGCATTCACAACTAAGGGTGTTTTTATGGGATATCGTAGGGCGCAATATTTTGCAGATACACCCCCCGGTTTTAATGACCTTGGCAGACACTTCGGCTGTGACGTCAATATCCGGTGGCCCGTCTGATTCTTGTGGAGAATAATGTTAATGAACCTTGCTTATAACGTCGTTGAGAACGTATCGACCTCGTATATAACGAGGCATTTTTCGCGTCGCTTTGATTCCGTTTGCTAAAAAGGAAAGAATCCCCCTTTTTAAGAGAACGAAGCTTTTCTTCAATTCAAATACTTGAATTAGGGATGAAGAAAAATTTGCATAATTTATAAATTATATATTAAGAATATAATTATAAGTACAAAAAATTCTCGCACATTCGCCATGTAAAACTCCTTCGTAAAATAATTTTGAATTCCCTGCTCACATGCTGTAGCACTTTTTTCCAGCCAACGGCAATACAGTAATGGACAATTTCGATAGAAATTGGCGAGAGTTGGCATATTTTGTTATCCGAATTTTCCGCATTTTTCTCGAGAAAATATGGTTACCTTCATCACAGTGAAATAACTTTTGCTTCGATTGGCAATAAACCCTATTTTCATAATTTTTATTGCTCGTTAGTTTTTACTTGAATATTTTCTTCTCTCTCTCTCAATATCCTATTATTCTATCCATTCCAAGCAAAAGCTCAAACACTGCTGATGAAACGTCGTATCGATTGTACGCCGTGGTTAATGCACCTATACAGGGTGTCCTGTAAGTGCTAATGTGGCCTAAATCTCGTCAAGACACGTTTGTCATAGAGGTATGGTTTCAATTGAAAAAAATGCTCTCAAAATGTGCACAAAAATTACCGTGTAGTGCTTCTGAGAGTGAAAATACAGGGTGTCGCAGAAAATCATCTAAATTTTTGTGTGGTCCCCCCCCCCCCCTGAAGAACCAGACAAGACCCGAACTCTGTTCCTTGAGGGATACGGTATTAAGCCCTTTACCCGATTGGGTTGAGTCTTGCTGGGGAGGGTCGGAGGGTCGGGGCAGCCCCCACTGTGTGGTCCCCCTGTCCTCTAAGTTTAAATTGAAAGATTCTTGCCCTGTTTCGTCTTAGGAAAACAGAAAAAATTCCATGTTTCTAAGTGCAATATTCGCTGAGATATTCAAATTCAAAAATCTGTGAAAAGCTGGGAAAAGACAGCATAGAAACAATTGGAGGGCTGTCCGTTAGTTTTTGCTGGTATTTCATAGTTTTTCTCCGATTTTTGAAGTATAATATCTCAGTGAGTATTGTAGTTAGAAACATGATTTTTTTCTGTTGGCCTGAGGAGATACCGGGCAACAACTTTTTCATTGGAAGTTAGAGAACTAGGAGACCGTATACAAATTTAGATTTATTTTTTTGTATTTTGCGGCACACTGTATTTTCACTCTCAAAACTGGCACAAGGTAATTTTTGAACGCCTTTCACGCATTTTTTTAAATTGAAACTATACCTCTACGACGGACTGTTGATGAGATAAAGGCCGCAATAGCACTTATAGGACACCCTGTATACTGAACACCCAATTTCAGTCTATCCATATTCTATAGACGATCATCTGCATATGTAGACACATTGATTTATGGTTTAGGGATTCATCTTTCAATATTCATGATGGGAATGTATCATGCGAGAATCCTCGTATCAAAATCGTTCCGGTTTCAAATGGTCGTAAGTTGAGAATGAGAGGGGATAGCAATGCGTATACGGGCAAGTTCCAATTCTCTCCTTTATATACGTAAATACTGGTTTAAATGTCTCCGGTTAGTCGCATCATCGATAGCAGTTCGTTATAAGAGGGATCTTTCTCTATATATTCATATGATTCCATATTATCATGTCGTCATGCATATTTAAAGATTACCTCCACCGGACTCGGAAATTAAATATGAGTGGAAATAAATTACTAGTGATGGATAGAGACTTTCATTCATCACGATAGATTTTAACTGATTTATGCAGTTTTGGTCTTCCATTATTCGGAGTGTTATTAATGATTGCAAGTATTTTCGAAACAAATTTATTATATACTTCAAGGCTATAGACCGATTTGTTTACTTCCAATTACATGCAAGATGCTGGGGAAATTCTCCAATGCCTGTTAATATTATTTGACCATCCATGGCCTACTGTATGCAGGGTGATTCAAAACTCAACGTATAAACTTTCAGGGGAGGTAGAAAACGCAAAAATAAAACATAGTCGCATAGGAACGTACTACGTATGGCCGGAATCCCCCCCCCCCAACCTGATCAGCTGTAGAACCTTGATCACTTGTACTTTACACGAGGACAGTGCGTGGTACACAACAAGTGCTCAAGGTTCTTACCGTCCACAGTTACGCACGCCTCACAACGGCGACACATTGAGTCCAAGTGCTGGCGTATGACACCCTCCAGCGGATAACAGCACCCTCAACCGTGTATAACTGAGGATGGTAAGAACTTTGAGCACTTGTTGTGAAACTTATCGGGTACATGTACTGTCCTCGTGTAAAGTACTGCATCGCTAAATAAAGAATTTAATCACTAAATAAAGAATTTCCCCCATCCATTATTATTTTGTCATTTTTACATCTTCGTTTATCCTCCAACTCATCAAGTTGGGGTTTCGGGTCGTACATTCCTATAGGATTCTGTTTTGTTTTTGCGTTTTCTACCTCCTTTAAAAGTTTGTACGTTGAGTTTTGAGAATCACCCTGTATATCATAATATATATGGCAAATACATGGTCATTATACGAACTTATTTTTTCAATTTGTTTGGTGTTTTAGAAAGTACACCTTTCAGTGTCAGTTCAGTTTAATCAGTATTTTACTTATACGGGGTGTCTTGTAAATCCTAATTCAGCCTTTTTCTCATCAGCCGTTCGACGTGGAGGTAGGGTTTGAGTTTAAAAAAATGCTATAAAATGTTTTCAGAAATCACCCTGCACCAGTTTTGAGAGTGGAAATACAGTGTGTCACAAAATGAAATAAAAATGTAGATTTTTATATGGTCCCCGTTGTAGCAACAGGCCTACAACGTTACAAATATTCAATCATTACACTTCACTCACAATTTGAAGTATAGATGGCAGCACTGAAATATCATACACAACACTAGCTACACACTCAGACTGTTAGGTGTACACACTCACTTTGTTCCAGACTCTGCCACGAAGTTGGGCTGGAAGAGATCTCGGCAACGAAATAAGTCCGGTGGCAGAGACCCTGGCGTTCATTCATTCATGTCACTTTCAAAGAGGATATCTTCAGTTCCGTTCATCGCATTGCTGATGCAACACTTTTTGAAGGATCGGATAATAATTTCGGTGCGAACTGAATTCCACACCTCATGCACCCATTGGCACACTAGACCAATGTCAGGTTTCTTCAAGGCATCACTTTTCGTAGTTTCTTTATCATCGGAGCTCATCCATTCGATCCACAAATTCCTCAAATAGTCTTGTTGATGCTCACATCTAAAGGCTGTACAATCAACGTTAGCCCACCTGGTATCAAAGATGTTTTCGATTCCTTTGCCTCGAAGAAACCGGGAAATACTGGGGGAGGAGGGGTGCCCAGCGTGAAAGGTGAAGTCTATTAGTCTAGTGTATATATAAATTTTCATAATCATCATCATCTTGCCCCCTCCCCGTCAGTGAAACACTGACCGTGCGCCCCCCCCCGACTTCCAAGTCTATCTCCTACTATTTCTCCCAATCCTCAAATAATTTCTTTCATTTAATAATTTTTACGCCGGCCCACAAATTATTTCTCCTACATTATTTTTTGGTGGTCCTTAAATTATTTCCCCCTGTTTATTAATTTTTTTCCGATCTGCAAATTACTCACCTTATTTATGTGCAGGTACTCAAATCATTTGCCCCATTCATGTTTTATTCCCCGTTCCGAAAACTATTTCTCCCATGTATTAATTTTTTGCCTGTGCGCAAATTATTTCCCCTTAATTACCACCTTTTCCGACCCTCAAATTATTTCTCCTATCAAAAAATGTGTCTCTTGCCGGTTCTCAAATTATTTCTCCTATTTAACCATTTTCTGCAGCTCCCCAAGTTATTTCTCGTATTTATAAATTTTTTTTTGCTCGTTCGACAATCACTTCTCCAATTTATGTATTTTTTGACGGTCCTCGAAATGTGTGTGCCGCTGTGGTGGTCGAGTGGTTATAGTGACGGACTCGCGATGCGAGGATCCGGGTTCGAACCCCACAGTGGTGGTCGGCTGAAGTTGGTTTTCTGTCGTTCCCAACTTCAAGGCGCGAATGCGAGCCGATCTCCCAGTTAAAAAGTCTCGCCACAGAGAGCAACAGGCCTACAACGTTACAAATATTCAATCATTACACTTCACTCACAATCTGATGGCAGCACTGAAATATCATACACAACACTAGCTACGCACTCAGACTGTTAGGTGTACACACTCACTTTGTTCCAGACTCTGCCACGAAGCTGGGCTGGAAGAGATCTCGGCAACGGGATAAGTCCGGTGGCAGAGACCCTGGCGTTCATTCATTGTAGGTCCTCGAAATGTTCCTCCAATTTATAAATTTTCTGTCGGTCCTCATAATGTTTCTCCGATTCATTAATATTTTGCGGATCTTCAAATTATTTCTCCTATTTATTAATCTTAAAGCTGTCCTGAAAAAAATTTCTCTTATATATGTGTTTTTTGATGGTCCTATAAAACCCTTTCTCCTATTTATTTTTCTCTCTCTCTCGCCTGTCTTCAAATTATTTCTCCCATTTGTGTGTTTTTGCCGGTTCTCAAGCCATTTCTATTTATGTTATGGGTCCTCAAATTATTTCTTATGTTTATTAATCTTTTGCTTGTCTGTAAATAATCTCTTTCAGTTCCACCAGTCCACAAAATTGTCCAACAATTGTCAACTGTGATTGAACTGGTGACTGTGTACAAAAGTTGAAGAACATTGTTCTAAGACCAGGCATCTTCGACCCGTTTGCTCGCGAGCACCACGATGCTGCTCCTTGAAGCACTCGGAGTGCACAATGTTCGTGTGATTTCAAGTGGCGAGCACTTGATCAACTTTCCAAATGAACACCTTCTATACGAATTTCATTCAAGAAGGATGTCAAACTTACCGTAAGGTTGCTTTCCCCCCCCCCCCCTTTTTGGTGATGGGTATAGGTGGTGCTCGTGACTAGAGGAAGGTTAAAGACCTCTGTTCCAGTCTTTAAATTACCTGCTGATTTCGGGTAAAAATTCTCAGTCCAATTTCGCATTTCTGAGTTGTAAAAACAAATTTTCTTCAAACGAAATACACCAACATCATTCATAATGGGAGAAAAAATACAGCCCCAATTTTTGCAATAAAGAAACCTTTTAAATCAACAAACTCTTTCATTACCAACAATCTTAAAACTAAATTCAAAAATTAGAATTTCTTTTAGTTCCTCAACACTTTCTTTTCAGTGCTAAACAAACGGCGTTCTGTTCGTGTTTACCATAGGCTTAGCGAGTATTTTTCTGCTTATAAGAGAGGGGAAAGAAATAAGAAATAGTTATAGAATATTTTGGAAATATATATATAATAAAAGAAAAAAAGTTTTCGAATTTTTTCCTATTTTTCTTTTATTTATAAACGGGTTTTTTTTATGTATTTTAACCCCGCGTATAGTAGAAACCTGTGATCTCTAAGATTGGCCAAGACATTAGAATGTTCTGGGAGGAGGAGGAGGATGAGAGGGGGGAATAGATGAGGGAATGGATGAGAGAAAGATGATGATGATGAGGGAATACTAGTGGATAGGGATGCTGTTGCCATGGAAACGATTCCTTTTTTTTTAAGGTTTCGTTCCCCCAAAAACTCCGCCTTTCACTCGCTATACATACACATGGAATCCGGCGCGCGTTTTCATTTGCATGTTATTCTTTACCATGCTGTCTTATTGCATCCATGTGCAATGTTCTTGCTGTTCTTATCTCTTTTTGTGCCTTTCCTTGTTCTTCTTATTCATTTTTTTATTACTTTTTTTTATCTTATTTTTTTAAAAGCAAAGAATTTAACATGAATGTGTTACCCTGGTAAATAGCAGGAATCCAAGTTTTTTTTTTAGTTTTTCCCGCATTTATATGTTCTGAATATTTGTTATTATTCTCGGCGTGTTTAGATATTTTATCGTGTTTTTTTCACGTTTTAAAGGAAACAAAGCAACGATGGTTTTTTGGTGTTTTTTTCCTGCGCATTTATTCACGATATTCAACGTATTCTTTTGATTGCGTGGTGTTATCCCGAACTGTATTTTATTTGATAAAATACAATCTGGAAATGGCATCTGGTGTGGTTTTTCTTCATTGATGCGATCAAACCGTGTACATAATCTCGCGTATGACTAGCTTTGGCTAAAAATAAGTTTGCATTAATTATTTATATCCATTAATGAATATGAGTTTTAATTTCATTCAAAGAAATATGTATTGGTGATAAATTCAATTATTTCTATGAGTAAACTGAAATTTTTTATAAAGCAATGCAAAGTAAAACTAGAAATTTAATCGAAAATGAAACCAAATGCAAACACAATAATGTGTATACTTGTATATTTTTGTGTAGCGGCCGATATCCATTTGCAAATCATGTCGAGTCGAATGTACAATCATTTAAAAATTCGCACGCGTTTTCATATACAAGGTGTCCTGTAAGTAATATTGTTGTCAATCGTCGTGTACCAGTTTTGGAAGTGAAAGTACAGTGTATAACAAAATAAAAAAATCGCATTCTTTATACGGACCACAGAGTAATAATACTATAGAGTGCGCGCGAGGGGTTACAATGTGAAGCAAAGATCCGGAGTCACGTGACTCCAGTCGAAAGGCTGGTCAGGGAATCTCGCTGGCAATGCTTTCCTTATGGCTACTCGTATGACGATCTACACGCGCTGTCTTATTTTTGATTAGAATGGCCAACACTTGCGCAGCTTTCGGATGTTCTGAGCGGTTTAGGAAAGGGGGACCAGTATCCTTTCACAAGGGAATACTTTTTTGCTTATTCCTCTT
The DNA here is from genome assembly GCF_987345545.1 of Pholcus phalangioides. Classification (NCBI taxonomy): domain Eukaryota; kingdom Metazoa; phylum Arthropoda; class Arachnida; order Araneae; family Pholcidae; genus Pholcus; species Pholcus phalangioides. The sequence continues at coordinate 21,245,624 of NW_028301615.1, read as the reverse complement.
CTTATAAATTAAAAATTGGAATATTAAATTGACGATGCAATGGATTTCTGACGTAATCTCAGTTTTTAACGACTCCATTTTGGATTTAATTCAATTAAGTTCCAAGTTTTGGTAAAATTCAAATGTCATGAATCATTATTAAATGTTTTAATAGAATTTTTGGCAATAAATGATTGAAATTGTGAGTTTTATGAAGTTTTAACTGAAATATACGTCTCCGCAAGATTTGGCAAGCTAGTGAGTTCATTCGAGTTTTGCTCAACTTGGAAGAAAATATGCTTTTCAGAAGGAGAAATTTATGAAAAATATTCTATTTAAATAGAATGTGAGGAAAACTTCCCCCCCCTCTAGACAATTGCAGTTTGGCATAAAAATGCATAACAACCTCTAAAAATAATAGTATTTTTACCCCTCTTCACACCTGAGATAAAACTATTACAGAAAAGAAATTTTTTTATTCATTAATTTATGTTTGTTGTATGTGAAATTGCCGCTTCAAACAAGAAAATTAATTATTCAATTGATTTTTTGAGTCAATATCTGTACTAAGACCTGAAGTCATATATTGTGTACCTCAGATGTTATCTTGAAGAAGAATCATTCTAAAAACGATTTAATACCTTAAATTAAGATTAACATATGCATACTTTTGGAGCGAAGAGATTACATATGTCACATATATATATATATATATATATATATGTGACATGTGTAAATATTATATTATATGTATGAAATATTATATCCTAAAATATTATATATATATATATATATATATACACACTTTAAATTATTACATATATACTCTACATGGAATTTTAATTCTTATAATTTAGAGAAATTGATGATGAGATTCTGTAATTTTCTTGAGTAAAATCTATTTTAATCCTGAAATATTATGTAAGTGTTTACAGTTTTGTGTGATGAGGTTATAAAAGGTTTTTCAGGAATGTTAGAAATGAAACTTTTTCTTATTGTTTGAATATTATTTCATGACTGAATATGGTATGAGTGTGAATGTGTTACATTACATAACATAATATGATGCATTATAATTAATTATACATTAATTATGAGTATATAGAGTAATTGTAATGTTCTGGAAAGATATATTTTTGTTTTAATAACCCCTAGTATAAATAAATTTTCGAAATTAAAAGCGACAAAGTGAATGAAGAGAATATTTAAAAATATAAATGAATTAGGCTTTACAACATATACGTTGTTCCGTTTTCCAATATTTGTTTATTTTATAGAATTTATTTTTTCAAATCTGATACTCCCTAAATATTTCACATAAAAATGAGTGAAATTCATTGAAAAAATGAAGGAAAGTTTTCATCAACTTGATCGAATTGAGTCAAATTTCGTTACAGCAACATCCTAGCTTCTGCGAAAACGCGCCAAATGTAATAGCGCAGAACCTGTTCTTTCCCCGACAATACTGCTCATCTTTTCTTCACGTTCGACAAGTTTTATGAATAGCGTGCGCGGTCTATTTATATCTTAAGTCTATGATACGGACCCCTGTCCTTAAACTTCCAATTAGAAAGTTGTTTTCCTGTCTCTCAAGAGGCCAATAGAAGGAATTCCAAGCTTCTAAGTACCTTATGCGCTGAGATATTCGAATTCAAGAATATAAACAATTTTGGGAAACCAGCGTTGTCCGTTAGTTTTTGTAACTCAAATACATCATTCATATTGAAGGAGCTGTATAGTCATTGAAATATGAAAATAACTTTTCCACAGTACCCGTGTGCCCCAAAACCCGATTAGAAAGTTGTTACCCTGTCTGTCTTGATGCCAACAAAATAAATCCCATGTTTCTTAAGTGGAATATTCATTCGAATTCAAAAAAACGTACAACAATTGGGAAAAAAACAGCGTTAAATGCGGGTAAAACGGGTTATCCGTATTTAAAACTCTTTTCTCCAATATTTGAAGAGGCACACTTCTCCTTTGGGATTTTTTATGGTGAAATCTGAATTTTTGTTAGTGTGTGTGAGCAGATATTTTTCTGCATTCCTGTATATTTGTCTGCCTATAATCCCCATTACCCGCAAAATATATTAAATCCGGGCTAAGGAGCCCCGAAATTATTTTTGCACCGGGTCTCGCGTCTGATAACAGCGGCCCTGATTCTAAGAAATACAAACGAGTTCCGCAAATTTCTTTAATCAACTATAAAACCACTATCTCTAACATCAAATGTGTTCGTAACTGAATAACTTAACTGCATAAAAATTTTTAAAAAATAACGTAAATTATAAATCTCTATTAAATGAGGGCCAAAATACAAACATAAAATAAAATAAAATATTTTTCTTATAACATAAACTTTTATAAAGTCGAGGAAAAAAAAAATAAACGAAAAACTGAATTTCAATTCGCAAAATATACGGGGGAAAAAAAAATTGTCTTTCCGGAGACATCTACTTGAAGAGTCAAATATATATTTGAAATATGAAATAAGACATATCAAGAAGCATTTTAGTGACATCTGGAGGAGGAAAATATAGAGTTTTTCCGCTCTAGAAAGAAAATACTGGAAAGAATTTTCGGGAAAAAAATAAGCAAAAAATTTCGGGAACAAAAATTGCGAAATTCACGGATCCCTGGGAGAGAGAAAAAAAAATGGTGAAGATGAAATAAAATGATAAAAGAATTTTTTTTTTTTTTATGTATTTTTAACATGGCATCTCTTATATGTATTTTTTTCCCAATTTTTTTTTTTTGAAAAATATTTTATTTGAACAAACTCGACTCCGACATGTTCGAATAATTTTGCCTTTTGTCTTCTCCTTATTTCCCGCGACAGCTGGGTTTTTTTTGTTATTTTTTTGGTTTTCACGTAAAAAAAAAAATGCCGAAATATAAAATAAAATTTATTCAAACATTATAAAACAAGGAGAAGAGGGGAAAAAAATAATTTAAATATTCGCGGACGAAAAATGAAGAAAAACCAGAATTAACATATCAAGTAGTTTCCTATTAAAATGCAGATGTTACGGAAATTAGGAAATTGTAAAAATGACGGCATTTTTTTTTTTTTTTGTGAAAAAGCAAATAAATGCTTATTATTTTTTCTGAGATAAAACCAATTTATGTGTTTTGAATGTTCGAATTTATTTTCTTAAATTTTAAAAAAACAAAAGAAATTTGCTTATTATTCTTAATTTGGAAATAGTTTTTGGATTAGAAAACTTGAATGATTATTTGAATGTCTGGTTATTTTTGTGTTTTTTTGCCGTTAGTTGGAATTTGTTTTGCATTTTTATTGTTACTTGTTTGGGAATTTTTGATCAGCACGGTGCATATATTCGTGGCTATGAATATTCAGTGAAAAATGCGAACAAAAATTTCAAGTTACGCAATTTTTAAGGAGCTTATTTTGGCTCGGAATTTTTTAAAGAATGTTTTTGTTTGTTTCTGAGTTGAAGGGATTGATTTTAGACTTCGGCATTGTTGGAGAGTCGTATTTTTAAAGTGTTGTTCTCAAGTGTTGTTGTTTTCAGAAATTTTTTCGATTGTCTTGTTTGTGGAAGAGTGTGTTACAGAATCATTATTTTCGAAGCATTGCTAGATATTCACTATTTTCGCAGCTATGTTATAGATTCACTGTTGCAAATTTATTGTTTTAGGAGCATTGCAAGAGTTTTTTTTGGAGATTGTTGAAGAGTAATTATTTTGGAAAATCATCTTTTTATTTTTTCAGGAGCATTGCTACTGATTCAACGTTTTGGGGGCACTGTTGCTGGTTCATTGTTTTCCGGCACTGTTACTGGTTCATTGTTTTCGGAGTATTGTCACAGATTCATTGTTTTCGGAGTATTGTCACAGATTCATTGTTTTCGAAGTATTGTTACAGATTCATTTTTTTTTCGAGATTCTCCGTTGAAGAGTATTGTGTGTATGTTTAAGAGTAAATATTTCAGAAAATTTTGTTTTTGAGCAGTTGCAGCTTTGTTTTTGTTTTCTTTTTCCTTTTTTTGTACATTGTTGCTGATTCATTGTTATTAGACTATTGTTCAAGAATGGTCATTTTATAAATCCTGGTTTTTCGAGAATTGTTGTAGATTAATCGTAATTAGAGCATTGTTAAAGAGTCTTGTTTTCAACTTTTTCTTAGGGAAACATTCTTTCAGAACATTATTTAGAGGGTCATCGTTTTCGCAGCATTGTTCAGTATACAGGGTGTCCTGTAAGTGCTTATGCGGCCTTTATCTCATCAACCATTCATCGTAGAGTTTCAGTGTCGTATGGTTTCGTCGCATGGTTTCAATTTTTAAAAAAAATGCGAAAAATGCGTTTAAAAATAAAAGTGAAAATACAGTGTATCACAAAAAAAATCTAAATTTTTATATGAGCACACTGTTTCAAAAAACCCAATTAGAGAATTATTACCCTGTCACTCCTGAGGCAAACAAAAAACATTTTACGTTTCTAAATACAATATTCCGTAAGTACAATATATATATTTGAATTTAAAAATCGGAAAAAAGTTGGGATAGAACCGCACAAATCAGGAAAAGAGGCATCGTCTGTTCGTTTATTCTGTTCTTTCATAACTTTTTTATCCAATTTTTTAATTCAAATACCTCAGCGAATATCGCACTTAAGAACGTGGAATGTTTCTTGCCTCAGAAGAGACTGGGCAATAACTTGCTTATAGAATTTTTTAAGTCAGGGTGGTCATATAAAAATATCGATTTTTTTTATTTTATGACACTGTTTTTTCATCCTCAAAACTGGTACGGGGTGATTTCTGAACACATTTTGAGCATTTTTTTAACTGGGACCATACCTCTACGATGAACGGTTCACGAAATAAAGGCCGAATTAGAACTTACAGGACACACTGTATAGAGACTCGATTCAGCAAAAATCACCAGAAGCCATTCCTCCTCTCACAGACTACACACACGCATCTCTCTTTCTGTTCTTTCTCTTACACAACGGACACTGGCATTGGTCCAAACTTTCCATTGTCCCCGCGCCGTTAGATGGATTAGCAGCAGTTGGTTGCCATTGCAGTTATCCTTTTACAGTTTAAAGGATTTGACGATAACAAGATTTCAATACTCTGTCTTTCTGTCTCCTTTGTTTCCTGAGGTAGAAATAATCTCATTTACTGCGCGTAAGATCTCTCTACGGGGAATCCCTTTTGTCTCTCCTTTCGGAATTTTCACCTAGTTTTCTAAGAACATAAACTGAAATTCGCAGACCGAGAGAGAGAGACAGAGAGAGAGAGATTAGCAATTTCTAAGAATTCACAAGATCAAATTACAATTTTTATAGCGTTCCTGTAATTCCATGAAGACTCTATTTTGTTGGAATTCCTTTATTCACCAGATTCCAAATGTTATGCTCTGATAAAATTTCGACTGTGAAGGGCTCTTGAGAGTTGTAAGGGAATTAGGTTGGAGTCACTTGATTATAGAATTATCGTTGATGATAATAATTATTAGGAAATTTAAAATTAGGCCCACGAAAAATTCTTAAAGTCGAGAAATATATATTATATTATCTATTTAAAAGATATTTCGTTTTAAGATACATTTGAAATTATGCTTTACTCGCTGTTACCCGCGGCTTCGCTCGCGTGGATTTGGTAATCTGAAAATTACTCGACGATGATTTTTCCCATATAACATTTGGACACGTCATGACCGCATCGGGGGTTGAATTTTCAGAAATCCCATTTTAGTGAATTTCTATACCATAAAATACAATGCTGACCAAATTTCATATTTATAGCTTCAGTGATTTGGGCTCAGCGATGATTGCTCCGTATAACCTTTGAACCCTTCCCCTTTTATGACTTCCCTTAGAGATGAATTTCGCAAAATCACTCCTCTTAGTGAGTTTCTACATTGCAAAATAAAACTACGGACGAGAAATTTCATATTTATAGCTTCAGCGATTTTGGCACAGCGATGCCCCATATAACCTTTGAATCCCCCCCTCCCCGTGATTCCAGTAGATGTGGAGTTTTGAAAAATCTCTGTTTAGTGATTCTCTACATTATATAAAATTAAAATATTGACTAAACTTCGTATTTATAGCTTCAGCGGTTTCGGCTCGGTGATGATGAATCAATCAGTTAATCAGGATATGTTATTCTATGTATATATATATTTATTTATTATTTGTTTATTATTTTAAATTATATCAAAAAGAATATTTTTGAAACATATGACAACCATATTTTTATGGGCATCTTTTTATCAGCCACCTCGTTGGGCATTTTGCCTGTTGTGGCGTTGTATTTGTATTTGTATTTGTATTTGAAAAACTGAAACATGTTCAAATTTAAAATAAGTGGGATGATTAAAGTACTTCATTAATTACAACTTTATTTTAATATAGATGGCGCAACTTAAAACTTGTGATAAAATACTGTACCTGGAATGAATCAAATATTTAGCGTATTCAATACGATAATAATGAACGTATTTTGTGCAAGTATTGGAATTCTAGAAAAGAATATTGCGCAGTGTTTTTTCAGTATGGGTGAATTGTATTGTGTTTGTTTTTTTTTTTGGAATTCATTTATGACTGCGTATTTTGAAAAGACGTCATTCGTATCGAACATTTTTTATTATTTCGCATTATTTAATTCCCATTATCTTGAAAAGACATTATTTGCATCAAAGTTTTTGTTGTTGAATTTTTTTCGGTGGTATTTATTGGTTGATGTTGCAGCGACACGTGATAGTTAAGACAACGAATACCGAATGTATTTTAAAAAGTCCATTGTAAATAGTTTTACTTGATCGTGACCCATTCAGGATCAGAACTTCTGCCAATCAGGATTCGAATTTCCGCAAATCTTGGACTAGTGTTCCATTTACGGTTCAAAAACTTCTGAAAATTTGGGATCAGTGTCTTATTCAGGATCTGAATTTCAGTAAGTTGAGTCAGTGACCTATGAATGATTCACTTTCTGGCAAAACGTCAGTAACCCATTTTTTGACTCTTTTGATAAATTAGGGATCAATGTCTCTCTCAGAATTAAAAATTCGGAAAATTAGGCATTGCTGAATACTGACCCGTGTCCTGTTCATGATTCAAATTTCTTCAGAAAATTATGGACCGATATGCTAGTTTCAGGATCCAAACATCGGCAGATTATGGACTAGTGTTCCCGTCAGGATTGGATTCAAACTTAGGCAGATTTAGGATGAGTGTCTCATTTAGAATCTGAATTTCAACAAATCGTTGAACAGTATACGCCATTATTCACTTTCTGGCAAATGAGTAAACGGTGTCCTATAAATAACTCAAACTCCGACAAGTTAGGAAACAGTGTAATAAATAACCATAAATTTAAAAAAAGATTTAAAAGATTTCAACTTCGCTAAATTAGAAAAAATTAGAAATCAGTATCATTCAGAATTCAAAATTTATCAAATTCGGCATTGCTGAATATGGGCACGTGTTCCCATTCATGATTCAAACTTCAGCAAATTGTGGACTAATGTGCCAATGTCAGGACTCAAACCTCGGTGATTTAGGGACCAGTGTCTCATGCAGAATTTAGACCTCGACAAATTAGGAATCCATGTCTCATCCAGGATACGAATTTCAGCAAATTGTTGACCAATGTTCCGTTCATGATTCACTTTCTGGCAAATAAGGAATCGATGTTAAATTAATGATTCAAACTTTGGCTTCTCAATTAATGATTTAAACTTCTTAAATTAGGAATCATTTAAGATTCAAACTTCGATAAATTATGAATCAGACCGAATTCCAAATTTGACAAATTCGGCATTGATGAATATGTACCCATGTTCAATACATATTCACCAATACCACTTTCAGGATACGAACTTCAGCAAATTTGTGGCGAATGTCTTATTAATGATTAATTATCTGGCAAATAAGGAATCAGTGTCCTATAAATGGATCAAAATATATCAAATTATGGATCGGTATTCTTTCCAAAGATTCAAACTATGGCAAATTATGAATCAGTGTCCAATTCAGAAATCAAACTGCAAAAAATAGGGGGAGTTGAACTAACATGCCTAACAACGATTCATTACGCAGTAAAAAAAATCAGTCAAGTCCATAAACGTAGATGGCAGCACATACAAAACTCACATTTTCAATCACAGTTCTTTTTTTCTCATACAATGCCCGGTTTGGCCAGGAATAAGATAAGGAAACTTCATAACCATGATAATTGTAACGACAAAACAATTTTTAAAAAAAAAATTAAAAAACAAGCACTTCAAATTTACCGAAGAGCTTATAGTCATAAATAATGAATTTTTCAAAGAAAATATCTAATCTCACAATATTCATCGGAAAACACACAAAACCGATTTTAAAAAACACTTCTCTGAATAATTTCAAATATTCGAAATTCCGTCTTGAAACATCATATCCAAATACATATCTTCATTTATTTATTTATTTATTTATTAAATGTCCAAATGGTGAAAAGCCAATTTCATCGATCGATAAATTATGCATGTTTCTTCCATGTTCTTTAATCTCTCTGGAAGAGATCAGAATATATGCATATATATTTACGAGATGAATCTCCAATTTCCTAAAAGGGGAGGGGAAAAAAACAAGAAAATTCGGTGTTAAATTTTAGATGAGATTTTTCAGCGCTATAACAATTTCCTTAACGCAGAAAAAAAATTACACTAACAAAGGAGAATGTTATTTTGCGGAAAATATTACCCGTAAAGGCGGTAAATGCGCGTCCTCTTAAAATATTCATTCATTTTTATTTATTTATTTATATTTGCACGAGGAAACAATCTTTTGAATTGAATTTCGAAGAAAAGAACAAATAAATAGTAATAAATAATAACAATAATAGTTGGAAAAAATAACATTCTTTTGTTATTTGGATTTATTTGTCTTGTGCTAATCCTATTATCAATTTAAGTGGGCGAATAAAAATTCCGTTTTTCTTCTTTTATTTCCTTATTATTAGTTTCTACTTAAGTTGAGATGCGTGTAATTCGCTGGTTCTGCTGAATTTATCCTTTGTTCTTCTCCCCACTAACCTTCTGAAGCGCCCTCTGTTGAATAAATGTGGAATTTTTTCACTTTTTTTTTTTTTGTTTCGGTTATTTTGGAGTGATATTTTTAAGTAGTGTTTGTGGGTTTTATTTCTGTGGTGTATTTTCGATTGTATTAATTCTTTATTGAGCAGACGGCCATATCTGTTGCCATTCAGACGGTTATTCTATTTGCGCTTCTATTATTTGGAATATAAATTAGTTTGAGATGAGATAAGTTGGCTTGTGGATTTTTTGACTATGTCGATTTATTGGTTTTTAATGACATGTGATTTTGGTTGAAAAATTCACTTCAAAAGTAGTGTTAGTTATTAGAATTTTTGGGAAGCGGTACGATTAACAATTACCTTTGTCGCATGCAGTTATGATGTGTTTTCCGGCATGCTCTTTTCTAGAATATCTTTTGTTTGCGACTGTAGCTGTAATGCCTTCTGTACAACAATGCTATAATGTCTTCGCCACAATCCCTTCTGTGGAATTGTTTCCGTTTTAATGCCTTTTTAAGACACTTTTGCAACAAAGTCTTTTTAAGATAGTCTTTTGCAGCAATGTTTTTTGGGGATATTCTTCGTAACAATGCCTTTTCGGAATACTCTTTACAACAATGTCTTTTTGGAATACTCTTTGCAAAAACTGTATTTTAACTATTTCAAGCACACTCTTTGCAACAATGTCTTTGTGTAGGATACTCTGAGAAACAATGACTTTTTCGAATACTCTTTGCAACAATGTCTTTTTAGGATACTTTTTGCAATAATGTCTCTTGTAGAATGTTCTACGCTACAAAGTCTTCTGTAGGACACGTTATATGTCTTCTGTAGAATACTTTATCTTATAAAGTCTCTTCACTACAACGTCATTTTCAGAATGCTCTACAAGCTGCAATGGCTTCTGTAGAATGTTCTGCGCTAAACTGCTTTTAGCTCTTCGCTACAATGTGTTTCGTAAGATGCGCTACACTAAATGGTTTTCTCTAAGTTTCAACAGACTATGAACAGTTTTTATAGCAGTCTATCAAGAGCTTTTGGAAAACACTTGTAAAGAATCATTATTTAGGGAATAGTTTTTGCTTTCAGATCGAATATTTCGCCAATATTTCTTTAAAATTTTGAACATCATCAGTTGATATTCAGATGGTTCTGAGATGGTGGATAACAATTGTTACTAACATTATCTGATTTTCGATCCTTTAATATCATCTCTAGATCAATTTTGGTGATATTAGCAGTGAGTGTTGTGGAGAAACATTGAGTGATAAATCAAATTTTCCACGAGTCTTTCACTTGATAAACGTTATTTGATGAAAAATGAAAGCATCATAAGTTGAAGTCCTTTGTGCAATGCTCTGATGAGTACTAGACAAGGCTCTTTTCAACAATGGGTTTTGTAACATTCCGTGAACAACAATTATTTATGAAAAATGCCGTAAACAATAACCATTTTTGAAAACTGAAATAAATAACACTGATTTTTCAAAAATGCTGTGAACAACAATGATTTTAAAAATAACTTGAGCAACAATGGTGTTTGAAAAATACTGCGAACAACAATGTTTTTCTTCGAAAAATTGGCTTGAACACAACAATGAAATTCCGGAAAGCTAAAACACAGTGCCTTTCCAAAGGAATATTAGAAGGAAATTATTTCTCTTAACGCACACGTGACGTGTTATCAAAATTCTATTAACTATAGCAACATTATTCAGTCACTGCATTCGTGTAATTCAAGAACTAAAAAATTTAAATTGATCAAGGTGTGTTTAAATATTTAATTAGATTTACATTGTGATAAGAAAATATTTTCCCTTGCTTCCAAAATAGAAATAAGTTTATTGATTTAACGTTTGCAAATATAACCAATTATTTAAACAATAAATATCAGAAACCACACAGAACACTATTTTACGGTAGCGCATGAATAAATGTAATGCAAAAATGAAAAAAAATTTAAACGGTAATAAATATTAACACTTATAAATATTATAAGTTGTAACAAATAATTTATTAATTATTTGTGTGGTAATAAATACCACACAAATATTAGCACTTATTAAAATATAAGGCACTTATTAATAATAATTAATAAGTGCCTTATATTTTAATAAATCAGAAAGATTAAAATATAAATATTTATTACATAAAAACATAACAATTCATACTTTATATCCAATAATCGCGGCTTTTATATACCAACATCCTCCGGCTGATTTATTAATAATAGTGGTATTATTATTAATAGGATTATAATTCTTTTTTGGACGAACTTTTGCGTATAATTCATTCAAATGCTGTCCCCGAACAGCATAAAATTTCCAATTATTGCTGGAAATGATTATTCATTTAAATATGAATCCAAACAGGTTTTTCTATTATAATAAAAATAAATTTTTATTAATTTTTTTTTTAATTTAAATTTCCGAAATGGGTGACACGTCACTGCATGTCGTCGATGGGTACGTGATTAATCGGTATTTAATATCGCGCAAATGATGTTACGTCATTGATGGTTTGACAGTAATTGGGAAAATTTGGAGGACGGGGGAGGGGGATGGGAGAACACAGAGATTAAACAGCCATTTACTCCATCGAGTGGTGACGAGATCTTGTTCTCCGTTATCGTGTGAAGCTTCTTTTGTTTTTGTGCGTGTATAATTAATACTTTATCGGAGAATAATGACGTGGGGCAGTTTTTTGAGAGTGTTTTACTGAAGTTTTGTTGTGGAATTGACTCGAATATATATATATTTTTCCCCCCGATTGTTGTAGCTGTCTTGTATTTTTAGGGATATACATGCGTTCTTTCCAGATACATGCTAAATATTATGACAACTATGGGAGGTTTTGAATATTCTTTTTAAGATCTTAATCTTATCAACAATAATTCTCGCTACGCGTTTTCAATAATGGTTTTTATTAGGTCTGGGAATCGGTAAAAAAATTTTTGGTTAACCAGTGAAACGTTTTAATCGATTCTTAGACCAAATAAAAAACCATTATTGAATACGCGTAGCGAAAATTATTGTTGATAAGATTTAAGGTATTAAAAAGAATATTAAAACACCCCATACAGTTGGCATACTATCACAGGGGGTTCTTGACCTTTTTCAGCCACGACACGAAAGCAACCACAGAATCGGCTTTGCGTCCCATGGGACTATTTATTTTTCGAAAGGCGAGCAATAAATGCATTTCTAACAGGACTGTAAGTGGATTTCTACGACCCATCCCGGAAGCCGTGCGAAGTTACTGTCGGGACCCTTAGGTCAAAAGTAAATGGCTGCAAGTGGATTGGTACGACCCAAACAATCAAATTTGAGTCGTGACCGATAGCTCAAGAATGGCAAAGCCTCCTAAATGTACTAGATGGGGCTTTCGAATAGTCGATAGAGCCTGGGCGGTGTACGGTATGAAATGAAATGAGCTCAAGAATCCACTTGCAGCCAGGGATTCTCGAACTCACTTTACAATATATTAAAACAAACCACACTCCTACGAATCAAATTTAAATCGGGACCGATAACTCATGATCTAGCATGTAATATTGGCTCGATACAGTTGAATCTTGTTATAACGAACTCCAAGAGACCGGGGAAATCACTTAGTAATAATGAAACTCCGTTATAAAGGAATTCCAGATTATATTATTTCGTTTCTACGTAAACTTAATTGAGATAGTACACAAAAGATTTCGTTAAAACGAGATTTTCTTCGCTATAACGGTATTCGTTAAAACGGGAATCGGCTGTATATCGTTATTAGATGATATTTTTAGACCTTTTCTGATCCTAAAACTGTGAACGTTCCATTCTCCTTTGAATGCAATAATAATAATAAATAATAAAAATCTTGAAATATATTTCAAGTGCATCAAGCGACACAATAGACACTCCATGTTTGATTTTCATGGACGCGTCACTCATGAGGGGGGGAAAAAAAAGAACCTTCTAGCAGGTCATTAAAATAAAAGTCCTTCTATTATTTTCCAACGTTTACAAGAAGTACTTAACCCCCCCCCCCCACTATCCGGTATTCATTTTATGCGCGGGGGCTTCAAGTCTTAAGGAAAGGAGCTGCCAACACACTGATTACGACGCTCGCGGCGTAAAGACAACGACCGAAACGTGAGATTCATCTGAATTTTTTACTCGTAGGAGAATGATAATAATAACAAACCAAATCGAAAAACCTTCCAACTTTCTCTTGGGATGTCTGTCCAAAATGGCCGGCCGGTTGGCCACGTTTTTTTTGGTCATTTCCCTCTCTATTCCGGCCTATATATTTATTTATTTATTATACCATATTGTTTTTTTTTAATGGCACGTGTTTTCCAAGAAACTGGGAAAAAGGGTTAACTTTGTATTTTTATTTCCCGTCTAAGTACTCGTTGTCGTGACGGACGTCGACGTCTCTTTTCTTATCCCGGAATTCTATTTATAAGATATGGTAAAAAAGTATTGATTCGGTTGTTTTCTTGTTCCTTGAAGACATCGTTTGACTTGGCTTTGTTCGACGTGTTCGTCTTTCTTGTCAAGAAAAGAAAACCAAATATTGTTTAAGACAAAGGAAGGTGCTTGACCGTTAGGAGAGTTCGGGCCACATCGATGGGTCTGAAAACAGCGTGATCTGAAACAGCGCCGCAAATAGCTTGAGTGATCTTGGAATTTGCCGCAGATCACTCAAGTGATTTATAAAAATATGCTGCTGGCCGCTTGGGTAATCTGCAACTGTGTGGAAAATCACTTAAGTGACCTGGAAATGTGTCGTGGGCAGCTTCAGCAATCTGGAAATGTGCCGCAGATCACTCAAGCGATCTATAAATATGCTGCTGGCCGCTTGGCCGATCTGGAACTGTGTGGTAAGTCGCTTAAATGATCTGGAAATGTGCTGTGCATATGCACATGCTTGAGCAATCTGGAAACGGGGCACGCGGACAGCTTGGGTGACCTGGAACCGTATCGCGGGCCACTTGAGTGCTCTGGAACTGTGCCACGGTTCACTCGAATGATCAATAAATATGCTGCGGATCACCTAAGTGATCTGTAGTATATATTTGCTGCGGGTCGCTTGAGTCATCTGGATCTGTGTCGTTGGTTACTCGAATGATCTGTGGATATGCCGCGGGTGATAAATGATGTAAAACTGCATCGTGGATCACTGAAATGATCTGTGAACGTACTGCGGGCTGCTTCAGTGATACTTAACTAGGACTGTGCCACGAGTCACCCAAGTGATATTTAAATATGCTGCGTGTCCGTTAAGTGATTTGGAGATGCACTGCGGGTCCTATATAAGTGATCGGTAAATGTGCAACTTAGTTATTAGTTGGCATTTTTACAAAATTAGGTTTGCGGTCGCGAGCTACATCAGATGGCTCAGAGGGCCATATGTGGCTGCCGGGTTATGAGTTGAGCCTTCTATGATTTAAGATTTTTGTTTTGTGTCACTGGTGTGACTTATCCAGTGTGGCTGTGATTGATACGATGGAATTCTCTCTTACAGTAAGAATGGTGACATTTTCTTGGAAAAGCAGGTCATAAGTGAGTGGGTCTTAACCAGGTAGGGTCTTTTGAAGAAGTTCCGGGGGAGGGGGGGGGGAGTCCGTGAAATCGGATGAGAAAACAATTAAAATATTGTTCTTACATTATCACATGTGCCGAATATTTTTCGGTAAAGGGGTTCGTGGCCTTCGTGTTATTGGCAAAGGGCGTCTAAGCCCTCTTCTTATTGGCACAAAATTGGAGTGAAAATTCAAAAGGTTAAGGATCTTTGCGAGTAATTTGGACGATAATTTCGCAGATTTCGTGATGTAGATGGATCTTCTTCTGCGAATGGTTATCTTACTACAGTAAAACCCGTCAACTTGGACAAGTCAGTATCCTACCCTATGGACACCTTCTTACATTGGACGCTTTGAATGGAACTGGCCCTATAACAGAAGTTCTCAACCGGTGCTCCGTGGCTACTCGAGGGAAATAGAATAAAAATCAGTAAATTTGATTAATAAACAAAAAAAAACAAGGCCTAAGGGGTAAACAATATACCTTTGATGCGGATCACTGGGCTGTGAAGGAGCCCCGTGATTGATATAAAATTCATTTAGGAAACCCTCCAGGACTATTCTTCGCTATCTCTGCGTGTCCGAATTCACAGTATCACACAGATATAGCAAAGGATAGTCCTGGGGTTCCAAAATGAGTTCTATATCACTTTAGACCATCCCCTCCACCCCACAGCTCAGTAATCCGCATCAAAGGCTTCGAATTTCTTGGCTTGACTAAAAAGACCCGTAATATGAGATTTATAACCTCTGAGAGTAATCATTTTAGCAGGAAGTTATTGGTGCTTATTGAATTTTTAAAACATAATAAAGTTATTCCAGAGTTACTCCAACTTTGGGTTTAAATTTTAATACAGTCTTGTAAAGCACTAAAGCCTCTCCCGTAAAATCACTGTTAACCGGAATAGCAAAAATCACTAAACCACCCTGTAAAAGTTTCATATCTTTATTAATGAAATATCTTTTACTTTCACCAAGTGAAAAGTAAGAAGGGTGGGGGATAGGAAAGTTTTAAAATAGTTTTCCCATTGGCAAATCGCATTCACAAAATTTGGGCTTGTCATTGCTGAAATTGGAAGCTTCTAAGAAAACGAAATATCTCGTTAATGTCAGCGAGACGGTTAAACTTCAATTCTCATAATACACTCCGCGACCTGGCCTTGAGGCTAGTACATTATCGATGAAGTGTATTGCTCTAGTCATTGACACATTTTATAGAAATATGCGTGAAAACGACTTAAGCATTAAATAAAATACAAAATACTAAATAAATAAGATTTCTCCCGCAGAACGAACGAGAGCCGTTTGAATACATTTGCCCCCGAAAAAAAACTAAAGACTATTAATTCTCATTTCCGAGTTCAGACAGTTTTGTTCGAAAACGGGTCTAAAAGAAAAATATTAGGTTTGGAAGAAACCGCGCATGCGCTGAATGCTTAAAAGGAGGGTGGGAATGTGTGAGGGTCATGCCCCCCCCCGACAATAAAAGGCGGGACGGTTGGCATGGCGACTGACAGGATACAAATGGTGTTCGACTCCAGTTTGCTCCTTTAGATCTCTTTTCTGGTGAGGAAAAAAATAAATGAAACAGAAAATTTTTCTGTCCTGGTTTTGTTGTATTTATTTAGTTATATATATGTATTTTTTTTTTAGGAAATAACCCGTAATTTTCGCCGACAGTTTCCAGATATTTTGCGTCTCAAGGCAGGCACCATCATCATCATCATCATCATACATATACGCCATTTTTAAAAGAAACCAATTTTTATTCCTCTTTAGAGAATTTTAGGAGTTCGTTTCCTCTCTGTAAATAATATGGAAATGGCGAACACCATTAATTATCCAATATTTATATAATAATAAGCGTATCATTTTTTATAGTGACGGACTCGCGATGCGAGGATCCGGGTTCGAACCCCACAATGGTGGTCGGCTGAAGCTGGTTTTCTGTGGTTCCCAACTTCAAGGCGCAAATGCGAGCCGATCTCCCCGTTAAAAAGTCTCGCCGCAGAGAGCAACAGTCCTACAACGATAAATCATTCAATCATAACACTTCACTCATAGTTAGAAAAAACTGGTGGCAGATGGCAGCACTACACATAACAAGCATTACAGAGAAACAACAAAACTTCACGTCAGGTTTCACTACACGTACACGCACATTCCCGCATGTACCGATTCGTTGGGGGGTTCCACGGGGGGGGGGGTGTGGGCGGGGTGCATGTGTGGTGTAGCAGTAGTAGGTAGGGCCTCCAAAAAAAATGGCTCGGAGATCCATGATGTTCTTAAGTCAGCCACCTCGTTGGGCAATTTGCCTGTTGTGGCGTTGTATTTGTATTTATATTGCTTTAGGAATTTTATAGACTTGGTTATGGATACTACGAGTTCGGATATAGCGTAAATCAAGCGGGTGCTCAACCTTTAGGAGAGTGTGGGAAACTTCATTGGTTTCGCGACACGCCTCAAGGCCCCACTTTACCGTAACAGCGCCGCAGGTCACTTAAGTGAACTGGAAATGTGCCGCGTGAGTCACTCAAGTGATTTCTAAATGAGCCACGTGTCTCTTAGGTGTTCTGGAAGAGTACCGCGGGTCACTCAAGTGTTCTGGAACTGTACCGCGGGTTACTCAAGTGTTCTGGAACTGTATCGCGGGTTACTAAAGTGTTCTGGAACTGTACCGCGGGTCACTCAAGTTCTCCGTGAATATGCCATGAGCCTCTTAGTTGACTTGTAAATGCTGCGGAGCCACTAAAATGACGTAGAACTGCATCGGAGGTCACTTAAGCCCCGTTCACATGTGCAAATACTGCGGTAGCATTGGGAGTTCTTGCACCCGCTTGACGACTTTTTAACTTCGTAAGGAAAAGAAATGGGGAGCAGTCGTTGGTGAAATTTTTTGAAAAGGGTTTTAAACCTCCCCCCCCCCCCGCTTTTTCTATTTCCCCATGTGAACGGGGCTTTAAGGATTCGTAAATGTGCTGCACGACGCTTCGGTGAATCGGAACTGCTCTGCAGGTAGCTTATGTGATCTAGAAATGTGCCATGGGTGATTCATGTGATCTAGAAATGTGCCATGGGTGATTCCAGTGATCAGTGAATGCACTACTTGGCTCATATTTACAAAATTACGTTTTAGGTCATTGGAACCATAAGAATACTTCAAAGGCCACATTTGGTCCGCGGATTATAGGGTTGGCCACTGCCGCTGTGGTGGCCGAGTGTTCATAGCAACGGACTCGCAGCGCAAGAACCTGAAACAGATCATGACCCCCGCTCTGTCCCCATAGGGAATCTGAGCTTTCTATCCAGCCGGAGGGCCATGGTGGAAGAGCGATGCGATGTCCGAAGCACTAAGCACCAAAAGACCACCATCGAACCCAGATTCGAACCCCACTGGTGCCACAGTGGTGGTCGGCTGAAGTTGATCTTCTGTGATTCCCAACTTCGAGGCGGAATGCGATCCGATCTCCCGGTAAAAAAGTTTAACCACAGAGAGCAATTGGCCTACAAACGGTACACATATTCAATCATTTACACATCACTCACTTCACTTCTTCTCAAACATAGATGGCAGCACTGAAAAATCAGACACAACCCTATATACACACTCAGAGAATGATAATTACGCACACTCACGCTTCCGGCACAACTCATTCGGTAGTAAATTAATTCCCCATGGCGATAGACCGGAGTTGTGCTCGGTTTGAAAGAAAGAAAGAAGGGTTTTGGGAAATATTTTCAGGAAAACCGAAACGAGCCGACAGTCGAAAACTTTGAACTTGGTGAGCGAAAGGGCCGCCTGGGGGCCTACAAAGTGCAAAACAGAACTACGAAGAAGGGCCACGAAGGACAGCACAAATCAAAGAGCCATTGGCTGGCATAACAGTCGGCCGGCAGAGCAGCAAGGGCTCAACTGAGCAATGTGCTTACCTGGCAGCCCACCATCCAAAGACCCATTGACTGGCCTTGTCGGCTGGCAACACTGGCAAAGCAGCAAGGGCTCAACCGAGTACTGGGGCTCACTTGAGAGCCCACCACCCAAAAGCCCACTGGCAACACTTTAAGAACGTTACTCAAGGAAAGGCAAAAGCACCGCCGTATAGGCAATTGTCGCAAGGCGGCTGAAAGTTGCAGGCAGGGCCACGACTGGCCAAATGTCGCGAGGCAGCTTTGCACACCATGTGTAATGTATACTTTGTAAATAATCGTTTTCGCGGCCTCGCCCAAGGATTTCGGGTTCCAAGACCTCCGGAGGACACATGGGGATTTGGTAGAGGACGCACTATACTTCCAATAGGCAGTAAATTGCCTATGGAAATAGATTGGAGTTGTTCTCCATTTGAATGAATGAAAGACTTGATCACGTAGAAAATAAAGTATAAAAGACCTTATATTCCGGCTTGTACCGCGTGTCAAGCACGTGACGTTAATCGATTTTTTTCAACGCTCGTGTTTCTAGGCGCAACGACCACCAGGCGTACATCAAACCAGTTTGGGATCGCAAATTCCACAGAAGATCAATTCATTTTGTTCCGAGTGATTACTGAGCGTCGACGAGAGTTTACCCGAGAAATGGCCCCGAAGATCCTCTATATCATAGCTCTAGGTGTTTTAATTTACAGCGGATGGCCTCGCACTATTTTCCAGTTTCTGAAATCTTCGGCTCCCGCTTCTCTCGAGCCCGAAACGGTTCCCGAAACGTTCGTCGAGCCGGTCGTGGATCCACCCCCGGACGACCCACCACCGGATGGATTCTTCTCCCTCCTGCAGGACTCCCTGAAGTTCGCCACCAGGCTGTACGAGAACGCGACCCGGCCGATTTTCAACCACGTGCCGATGGGTCGTTACTTGATGCAGGCGGTCGTCTATCTGTCCATGACGTACTCGATCATCAAAAACGTCCGGTTCTTCTACGAGAATAAGTTCCGTTACCTGGTCTTCCGCGATGACACGACCGTGTCCAGGTTGCACGGCGCCCACAAGAAAGCCGCGCGGGACTACGGGTCCGAGCTGCGGGCCGTCAAGATGAACCTGAACGCGTACAGGAACTGGTACGCCTTCCACATGAAGGAATGCCAGTGTAAGGACTTCTGTCCCAATTTCTTCCGCCAGGTTTCGGCCGAAAACGACGGGCTTCAGCAGCAGCAGGGCCTCGCGTCGGACTCGGACGGCGCGGCGGTCGGCAAGAGCCAATACACCAGAATGCTCAAGGAACTGAAGAACTTGGACCGGGAGATGAAAGCGTCCACCCTCAAGATCGACTACTTCCAGGGCAGCAACGAGACCCTCCTCGAAGAACTCAACTACCAGATACATCGGTTCTGGCCCAACATGTACGAGGATGAATATTTCACCACCGGCGCGTCCAAACCGCTGCCCGAAGCGGCCATCGAAGTCCTGAAGATGATGCAGGTGTTGACGCTGAACTTGAAAGAGTACGTCTTCGAGGATATAGAGGCTTACGATGGGGCGAGCTTGGACTGTCCAGAAAGCGAATGAGATTCGGACCTTCTCTTGTTACTTTGTTTCGCTTCTTTTGTATTCTTTGGGCCATTTTTAAAAGCACACATTATCTGCAATCTTTATAGCGTTTTATTTATTTTTTATTGCCAATGTTATCGACTGAATAAACCGTGTTATTTATGGAACAATCGAGATACCACTGCAATTACTTGTCCTTGTGGTTAGTCGATCGATATTTGTGAACTTTACACCAGTTTTCCTCGATCCCTGTGTACAGTGAAACCCTTCTTGACGGCCACCCCTCTTTTACAACCAAATACTAATTTCCCTTGTAATGGTCACCGCTCTTTTACGGAAGAATTTCTTTTATCCCGCCGGTGTCCGCAGCAGATGGGTTTCACCTTGTTTATTTTGAAACTTTCATTAGAACAATAGAAAGCCCAAGGGGATTGCAATCAATCTCCTTGAAGGTTTACACTGTGGGTCACACATTTTCTGTTTGATGGTTGTTGGAGGGATAATTGTAATCAGTGACTTTGGTCTGTTCTCAGACTCAAGGGTGAACTGGTGCTGGATGGATTAGAAATTCTATGGTGCTGCGGATGTCCACTGTTGCTAGTTTGACCCCCGTGAAGAGAATATTTGGATCATTCGACTCAACACTACTTTTAATTAGATACGATAGAGTTCTCAGCAAACTAGAAAGTCAAAGAAAATTAGGAAAATGAAAAAAATGGTCAGAAAAAAAAAAATTAGGAGAAATGTAAATTATTTGGCAAAAAAAAAGTAGGGTAAATACGCAAATATTTGACAAAATTCTTGTGAAAAATTCTGTGAAGGAAAAAAATGAAATTCAAAAGATAAATTTGCATTTCTTAATCATAAAAAGATTTTGCATTTGTTCCTTCGGGAGTTTTGGTCACGAAAAGTCAGGGAAATGACCAAGAAGATTTTGCTAGGAACCCTGTAAGACATTTACGAGATGTGAACCGAAGAGTGGACTCGGTTAGTTAGATGATCTTACCAAAAAACTGTTTTCTACTCATACGTATTACCGAAAGGGTCTAATACAGTGATATAATAGTAATAGTTCCGAAATCACGTTCGTTAGTCGAAACGTGATCTCTAATAAGTTTGTATAGAAAATCGTTCAATTCGTTCCAGAAACAGCGCAAAATTTGAAGATACGTTTTTTTGAAACACCAAAGCAACGTTATAAAAAAAACTGATTGAAGGGTTAAAATGAACAGCTTCAAAATTAGATAAATGAGAATGTGAAGGAACCGCTGTGGTGGTCGAGTGATTATAGTGCCGGACTCGTCCTGCGAGGATCCGGGTTCGAACACCACAGTGGTGGTCGGCTGAATTTGGTTTTCTGTGGTTCCCAACTTCAAGGCGCAAATGCGAGCCGATATCCCCGTTAAAAAGTCTCGCCACAGAGAGCAACAGTCCTACAACGATAAATCATTCAACCATAACACTTCACTCATAGTTAGAAAAAACTGGGGGCAGATGACAGCACTACACATAACAAGCATTACACAGAAACAAACTTTACGTCAGGTTGCACTACACGTACACGCACATTCCCGCATGTATCGATTCGTTGGGAGTTAGTTGGGGGGTTCCGCGGGGGGGAGGGGTGCATGTGTGGTGTAGCAGTAGTAGGTAGGGCCTCCAAAAAATGGCTCGGGGAACCATGAGTCAGCCACCTCGTTGGGCAATTTGCCTGTTGTGGCGTGATATTTGTATTTGTATAAAATGATTATATACTAGAGACCATTTAATTTTCCACTAATGTACACAACCAAGACCAGCTTCAGTCTACTAAAAGGCTGTTGTTGAAACAACCCAGTCGAGTTCGTAGGCGTCCTCCATCCATTTGTGATTTGGTCAGCTCATTTCTGTGTCTGATACCGGATAGAAAAAATAAAAAAATCTAGAATATGTCCAGGCTATTCAGTCTGGAAACTTTATTCAATCATTACACTTCACTCATAGATGGCAGCACTGATAATTTAAAAAATGACGCTAGATATGCACTCAGACTGTTATGGGCATCTATACGTACATACCCCGGCACAACTCAATCGGTAGTAAATTGCCCATGGAGATAGACCGGTGTTGTGATCGGTTTCAATGAATGAATGAACACGGACACCTTTTTTTCTCAATGCATTTTTCTATTAGCTGAATCTTTCATTTTACAGGAAGATTCGAAACTTCCAGAAAGGTAATTGAAAGTAAATCTGGAAAAATATGTTGAGGTGCGCATGAGTTAATCGGGCTCGAGTGACATTCGGGTAATTCTGTTGATGACTAGCGCTAATATTCAGCTCACGATGCGGCTGTTTTTAAGTTAGCATGTGCATCTATATACGAACGAAAATGTTCGTTAGCCGAGACAGCGAACAATCATGGGAAAAACTTCTTCATCCGAAAAATTGCGCTGAGGTGTTCGTCAGCCGAGGTATTTTTGTCCACGAGTGTGAATATTATCTTCATCACATTATGAAAGTCCTAACCGCCCATTCAAAAACCATGATATCACCAAAACATACTCTAACACAATCACATTATTAGTTCACAGACAGACCGTGTACCCCCAAAAAGGGCCTACTAATACATATTTTTTTTAATTCAAAAACCAGCTGAATCTTTTTATTCAGCTCTGACCTTCGGTTCAGCAATATAATAAAAGCAAAAGGGGGAAAAAGAACATTTCCATTCCAGGTTTCAAAAACTATCAAAACTAAAACACCTCTGGATAATTTATTTTCCTCAAGCCCTTCATTAAATTGCTTGATCCTGGGAAATAGAAAACGGTTCGCTTTTTCTTTCCATTTATTTCAGCTTCTTTTTACGCCAGGACAGAAAAGGGCTGAGTCGGCTCCTGGAGGAGCAAAAAAAAAACGAGGTCTTTTCCTCTCCCGAAGTCTTTAAAAGAACAGTATAAAAGATGAGAGAGAGAGAGAGAAGAAAAGACATGAAGCGAGAATGAGGCTTTCCTTTAGAAGAGTCCTGGCCGGATTAGGTTGTTAAGCTTTCACGAGAGCCTCGAGCGCCCCCTCCCCCCTTTTTTTCAGCCTGGCTCTGTATATATATATATATATATGTGCGAATACATCGCAAATGCGACTTTGGTATAGGCCGCGTCTTCATACAGCACATGGCCAGGAAAAGAGATTACACCTGAGTACATAAGAAGGAGGAGCAAAAAATATATGAATACACACTCCGGTTGTGTTAGTGGGATCCGAATCAGGAAAAAAAAGTAGTCATAGAGTATAAAGATTTGTAAAAGAAGGATGTCTTTTATATATATAAAGAGAACGGGGTGGTGAGAAGGACTATACCATGGGAACTATCTCAGTCTGGTGAAAGAAAAGTGTAGGGATATAGAAGGAGAGATTTATATATATATATATCCCATGATGATGATGATCCAAATGTTTATATCATGGCATTGAAAATATTTTGGTTTCTATCCGACTCCGAAAATGTCTTCGAGTTTCATTAAGGCAATTTTATATACAGAAACAAGAGTCGTTCAAAGCGAGTGAAATTGCGTGGTTTTTTTTTGTCTGGAGTTGTAAAATTCGGCTTCCGTCCAAAGGGGTGATGGAATTCTAATGAGGTTACCATTCCCGTAGACCCAAGAACTGGACTAATTACGTTCCCAAATGGATTTTGCCAGTTGTTAAACTCAGTTCAAGAACTTACAAACAAAGTCTTCCCAAAAACACCGAAACCATGAGTGGCTTTGTGAGAGAGCGATTCTGGCACCGAAAAATGACAGTGTGAACAAGATCAATGAAAAAATCCTAAAAATTATTCCGGGAGGCTCCACATCATACAAATCAGTTGACACTGTCAGAGACACAGCGCAGACAGTTCTGTATCCTGCAGAATTTCTGAACTCTTTGGATATTCCGGGTGTGCCACCACACAACTTGACCCTGAAAGTCGGAGCACCTATAATGCTTTTAAGGAATTTGGAGCCACCGAGACTCTGCAATGGCACCAGACTCTGCGTGAAGAAATTGCACAATTACATCATTGAAGCAACGATTCTAACTGGGATGTGCCAAAGGAGAAGACGTCTTCATTCCACGTATCCCAATTATCACTGAAGAACTGCCACTCACTTTCAAGCGATTACAGTTACCAGTTCGTTTAGTTTTTGCCATGACAATCAACAAAGTGCAAGGACAGTCGTTAGCAGTGGCAGGTATGAACCTACTTGAGCCCGGTTTATCACACGGACTGCTTTTCGTCGCCTGTTCGTAATCCCAAAAATTTGTACATCTACACACCAGATGGAAAAACAAAAAATATTGTGTACCCACAAGCGATTGCCTGAAGTTTTTAATTAAAATATTTAAAAATAAAAGCAATTTTTTCCTTACTTGATGCAGAAATTTTTTGATTAAGAAATAATTAATAAGCTATACGTATATATATTTTTTACGGGGCGGGCAACATCGCCGGGTATCAGCTGGTTAATCATAAGAAGTAGTTTGAAACAAGCCTTGACCTAACCATTATACAATACTGAGTTGTATGACATGATGCCGAGAGTAGCACGTGGAGGTTATCCATAAAAAATCATTATTCAAATTTGATGTTTTATTTTTATTTTTTTGTGACATAGGGAAATTTCTTCGAAATTTTGTGTTGTCCCGTATTTACGGGATGTCCCCAAACTTCGAATGAAACATGAGTTTCACGTGAATTGATAAGAAAGAGGGAAGAAAAGATGTGAAGCGGAATAAGGTTTTCCTCAGAAGGGTCCTGGACGGATTAAGCTTTCACGAGGGTCTTAGGCGCCCCCCCCCCTTTTTGTGCCTGGTTCTGTATATATGTGCGAATACATCGCGAATGCGATTTTGGTGTAGGTCGTGTCTTTATATAGTACATGTCTAGAAAAAGAAATTCGATTTCATCATATGGGTGGCGAGAAAAAGCAAAAAGATATATGAATATACTCCGACGTGTTAGTGGAAATTGCGGACTGAAATAACGGCCGTGGTATAAAGGTTTGTAAAAGAGGGCATCTTATATATGTATCAAGAAGAGGAGGAGGAGGACTATACCTTGGGAACCACTTTGATCTGGTGAATGAAAAATGTTGGAACATGGAAAAGATGGGTTTGTGTGTCCAATAATGACGATGATGATCCTAATGCACATCATGGAGCGATTAATATTCGCTGGGGGGTTCCCCAGCCGTCTTGGAAATGTGTCTTCGAATTTCATTAAGACAATTTTACGATTGAAAGAGTCGTAGAGAATTAGTGAAATTACGCTTTTTTTTTCTCTGTGGAATTGGAAAAATTGGCTACCATCCAGAATGATTGAATTCTAGTGATATTATTATTGTTATTTATCCTAAAATATAGTCTTGGACATGGCTCGACTAATCTACATACAGCAACTGAGTAGCTTTCATAGATTAATTAGCATGCTATGGTGCCGGGAGTAGCACATAGGTTTTCCATAAAAAATTGGCAACCATCAAATTTGAAAAGTGTGTCAAATTTTTATATTTGTTAGAAATATTTCTTTGAAATTTTTTCTTGTCCTATATTCACAGGACATCCGGAAACCCTGAATTAGACTGACGATAAAAAAAAATTAATTTCACGCGAAAAGATGAGAGATAGATATATAGATAGAAGGGAAGACATTGCGAGAATGAGGCTTAAGACTCCTTAGAAGAGGTTTTTAAGCTTTCACTTGGGCCTCAAGCACCTCCTTTTTTTGTGTCTAGCTCTGTATACAGCGTCTGCTGCAAATACTAATGCGGCCTTTATCTCATCAACCGTTCGTCGTAAAGGTATGGTTTCGATTTTTAAAAAAATGCCCAGTGTGTGTTCAAAAATTACCCTGTACCAGTTTCTAAGAGTGAAAATACAGTGTCACAAAATAAAAACTTCTAAATTTTTATACTGTCCTCCCGTCTTCTAACTTCTAATAAAAAAAGTTGTTATCCGGCATCTCCTGAGAACAACAGTGAAAACTCCAAATTTCTAAGTATGATATTCGACGAGATATTCGAATTCAAACACTGGGGAAAAAAAATTGGGAAAGGACATGAATTCTCCAAACTTTTCTCAGATTTTGGCATTGAAATATCTCAGTGAATGTGGTCGTAAAACATGAGATTTTTTTTTTTGTTGACCTCAGGAGAGACAGGACAACAACTTTTTCTTCGGAAGTTAGATAACAAGGGGACCGTATAAAAATTTAGATTTTTTTTTATTTTATGACAAAAAAATGACAAGAAAATCCACCGTATTTTCACTCAAAAAACTAATTTTTGAACACTTTTTGAGCATTTTTAAATTGGCATCGTACCTCTACGATGGACGGTTGATTAGATAAAGACCGAATCAGCACTTACGGAACACCCTGTATATGTGCGAATACATCGCAAATACGACTTTGGTATAGGCTGCGCCATGGGCAGATGTAGAGCTCACTGTTGGAAGGATGATTTTACAAATTGAACAGATTGACCATACGTCCCGCATTTCCCCCCCCCCGTATTTACCGTGACCGTCCCGACTTTTTTTGAGTTGCTCCCGTTCTTAGTGGAAGTTTTCTTGAATTTATTTAATCAAAAACGTTGATACAGAAAATTTCCAACGGATTCATTGAATGCAATATTATAATATAGAAGTTCCGAAATTTTCTTGAGAACTACCGCATTTGTCTTGAGTGGAGGGTGATCACCCCCGATCACCCCTCCCTCCCCTCCATGTGAGCACCTTGGCCACGTCTTCATACAGCACATGGCTAGGAAAAATGGATTACATCTGAGTATATGAGAGGAGGAGGAGCAAAAAATGCATGAATATATTCCTATTGTCTTAGTGGGATCCGGACTGGTGAAAGAAAAGTGTAGGAATATAAAAGGATGGATTTATATCCCATATGATGATGATGATGATGATCCGAATGCAAATCTTGGCATTCCGTTGAATATTCGTTGAGGTGTTCCGTTCGTCTCGAAAATGTCTTCGAGTTTCATTAAGACAATTTTACGGGGAAAAAAATTGATCTTTCTCAAAACTAGTCAAATGGTGGTTTTTTTTCCCTCAGGGATGAAAAATTTGGCTTCCATCCAGGGTAATTCTAGTGATATTATTATTATTATTATTAACCTAAGAAAATATAGCCTGGAACGAGGGGATAGTCAACCTACCTAATCATTGAATGGCATGCCAAGTTACCTGACTGGCACGTAGAGGATTTTCACAAAAAAATTACACATTATTCAAATTTGATGATTACTTTTGGCCGCATGTTTCTTTGAAATTTTTGGTTGTCTTGTATATATGGGACGTATGTAAGAAACCATGGATGACACTGGTGATAAATAAATGAATGAAGGGCACACACACACACACACACACACACACGAAAATATTTCGTGCGAGAGACATGCGTAACATTTTTGGCCTTGATATTGCATGGCTAATTCGAAAATTAGCCACCACTAGTCTAGAAATGTGTTTCTGTCGTGTTTACCCTTTAAACGGTATTGACGAGATACCTCGCCTCCTTGAAAGCCTCTTATTTTAGCATTAACAAGCCTAAATATTTTGTAAACTTGATTTCTCAATGGAAACTTTCTTCCCCCCCCCCCATACCCCTTTGTTTGCACTTACTGAGAATCAGGCGAAGAAAGCGTATACTCAAAAGAAAACGTATTTTCATTAAGGAAGATATACGACATTTTAAAGGAGGTTTAGTGATTGATTTCTGCTGCGCCGTGGAAAGGGTTAAACTAATGGTAACTATACCGTTCCATAAGGATAATCAAATAATGATTCATAAATGTAAGATTTATATTATCAATAGCGCTAATCTTACTTTTACATTTTCATTAGGTTGCTTTGTTACAGAAGTATTTTTGATGGTGGCTTCACGGCAGTATTCTGCATTCAGCAAAGAAGTATCCCTTGCAGATACAGGGAGAAATCACTACTCATGGGCAAAACTTTAAAGGGTGTTCTAAACAAGTAATTGCTGTCGTACCAATGGTCGTAATACATGGTTGTAATATGAGTGGTGAACTGCTAGACAGTGCTGTTATTGAACTCATAAAGTGTTGTTGTTTCTATCATGGATAGTAGAAAGGAAAGAAATTACCAACCCCCCTGGGAAAAGTGGATATGCATTTCCATGTACGTTTCCGCACGAAAATGCTCTGGAATCCCAAAGACTGTACCGGGAGGGTTTTACAACAAGACTAGAGACAGATCGAAAAATCTTTGAGCGATTGAGTTTCTGTATGGAGCGAGTTCCTTTGTCAGCCGCATGCAGGGTAAAAGGCATGCTACAAGTGTGAAAATGCCACAGTAGACCTGTTTCGCACATCGATTAGTAGTTTCGACGTGGCTTTGCTGAGCGTCTTAAACAGAAATTTCTATGGCCGTTTTGCCTGTTTCGCCCAGACACTGGTGCGATCGCTCCAAAGTTTTTTTCGATATGGTACTCGTCTTGTTGGAAGACACTCCCCGTACAGCCTTTGGGCTTCTAGAGCATTCTCGTTCGTAGCACCGTAATAGAAGTGCATGCCTGCATGTTCCAGATTCATGAAACCAGCCATTACTTCTGCAATCCTCGATAGATATGACAATAAATAGAAAACCCAGCGCTACATGCATCCAATGTAAGTGACATCTAGCGGTTCACTGCTTTTGTTACGACCATGCATTGTATGGCAAAATGTTCTTTCACTAGTTTTTTGAATGAGGGGCTCGTGATGAACCTCCAGTCCCATGGTCTTCTCCAAGGACACACAAAGACTTGTTCATGCTCTAGCCCCCCTCAAATTCATATCCAATAATGCGATCAGCCCACAATTTTCACCAAGCACAATTTAAAAAGTGCTTCAAGTGCGCATACGCGTGGTTACGATGCTACATTTAGTTTCATATCGTAAGCAGTGACATTCGTACGGGAGTTCATTTTTTCGAGTTAGGCACGCAGACCGGAAACTGTAGGGGAACAATATTACCCACAATTTCACAGCACGTGTGAGGACAAAAGCGGAAAACCATCAGCTCAGTTGTGACAACGTGAAATAAATAAACCGAAGTTCAACATTTTTGCTCGTAATGCGAATCATCGCTCGTTAATCGAATCAAAATTTGTTCAAAATTTTTGCTCGTTAACTAAACTACTCGTTAAATGAATTTCCACTGTATATAAGCCAAAGGGAATGGGAAATATTTAAATACCGTTGGCATCGATATTCACTGCTAATCAAGTAAGCAATTACATAATTTTCTGAACGGAATACAAGAGTCACAATCAAATCTTATCACACAAAAAGTGTCTTGATAAATTGTTAGAGGGTTCATGAGACTCCCAATATAAACACACGACTATTACTAATTTCTTTTTTCTTCAAGACTCCATTTGATTCTTCGTCGGCGTACTTGCAGAGTCTTTTACAACTACTCCACTTCCAGCATGTACCATTAGTTAAGTCCTAACCCCACATCTTTCTTATTCGCCATCTTGTTCTATTTATAACATGCATTCATACATTTACACACACACGCGCGCGTGTCCTTCTCGCTGTCCTCCATCAAGTGTGTCCTCTCTCCTTCATCTCCGTCCATATCTGGCATGTTTAGCAGAGCTTAGCCAACATTTATTGCTTACCAAAGAAGTTTATGCGCTTTTCTCTCTCTCTCTCTCCCTCTATCTTCGGCGCCAGTCTTTTGTATGAAGCCAACGAGGCTCCGACCAATGATGCTACTGCTGCTGCCGGGGTTCTTTTTTTGTTGTTGTTGTTGTTGGGTTTTTTCTTGTTGCCAGACACGAAAACGCTTAACTATTCGAGAATCTTATAAGTCCATGGGAACGAGCGAAACCATTAAATTGTTTCCCATTGAGACATCTTCGCACCTTCATAGCGCGCCATCCATCCGCATTGATCGAAAATTGAAGAAAAAGTTTGTGTTTTCGTTTTTTTCTTCTATCTATAGATCTATTATTGCAATTTTTCTACTTATTTTGCCCTCATCTGCGTTTTCTCTTCAATTATTATGCAATATATATATATATATTGTCCATTGAAGAAACTTGTTGAGGTGGTTTTTCTTTGCCATTAATGATGGAAGAGTTTGGAGTCTTGATGGCGCGCTGACTGCTGAGATGTAGAAGAAAGATGATCTCTCTCTTAGAATTGATTCTTTCTCTCGGTTTAGAAGTACCGTTCATCATTCTTCTTCTACTTATTCCGTCCTGTGCTGTGGTCTTTTTGGAGTGAATTCTTTTGATTTCGGGGACATTTTATTGAAAATAAACGTGGGCATTTCTTACAATAGCAAGTAAAAATCCATACCGCGCCTTTTTTGTTTTTTTTAATGTGATATCAAATACCTGACCGAAACGGCTGATTATTCAAGAAATGGTTTGACGTAATGAAGATAAACGTTCATTGTCTGAAAAAAGTGTAAGAAACATTCAAGTTTTCGGTGTCTACGGATAGATGTCATTTAGACAAATCTAATGACACCTTATTGATGTGAATACGTTTTCAGGCTTGGGTAACAGATCGGTATTATCGTGCATTTCGGGTGAGGAATAAATAATAATAAGCCAATGATGTTCTACTGATAGGAGATTTAATTCAGATAAATCCCGTGGAAACTTATTGGTATGAATAGGTAGGTCTTAAGGGTATGGGTACCAAACCATATGGACTGCTGCTACTTAACCGTACATGCACCTCGTTCTCATTCCTCTGCGGAATTTCTAACGAATCGGCACATGTCGGAATGAGGGTTCTGAGTGAGCGTATGGGCCACTAAGGAGTTTATGTTATCAAAGTTATGTCGGTTTCGTGTTCCTGCTACTTAACCGCACACCAACTCCGGTCTCATCACCATATGGCAATTTCCAACCTATGGAATTTGGTGGGAAATGAAGGCGCCGTCAATCGATGGTCACCCCAGGCTCGGTAGATAAGGAACTTGCTTTCAATGTTCTTCCCCCCAAGAATTGAACCCCTGACGGCAACCTATATATTATAAGACGAGCATCTTAACACTGCGCCACAAGGGAGGGGGGGGGTGGTGCTGCCATTCTGTCTTTTATATTTTAAGGTGAAGTTGGTAAATGATTGAATTTTCATGTTATGTAAATATTATGTCAAAGGTCTCCCTGTGAAGAGAATTTTTCAAATGAGAGAACGGCTTGCATTCGCACCTTGAAGTTGGAAGGTTGACAATATTAAAGTGCCCACTGAAAAAATCCGGAGGCCTCGTGATAAGTTATCATGTTACAATTATCAAGAGTAAATATATATATACTGGTAGATGTGTGGGTATTTCTAGCCTTGTGTGGGAGGGTCTCAGAAAAATCCCATTTCCCGGTGGCATATGATGCTGTTAAGATTACCCTGCTATACAGTACGGTACTTATTTTTTCACTCCCTCACACTATTATCATCAAGACCGACCGTGAGCTCCGCTATTCTTGCGCGCCCCCTTGATATTAGCGATGTGTCCTCAGGCGTAGGCCACGGCGGAAGAACCTAACGATGCTTGAGTCGTGAAAACTCCAGCACCATGGGGTATTTACGAATATATAAGCATACAGTTTAATCTCATGATACTTATTCAATGAATACATTTTTAGGTTTAGGCACACCAGATCACCCGCAGACACTGTAACAATGCACAAAAGACGACATAAAGCTCTTTGAAATCCTTGGTTGACTAATCCACCATCTTTGAATGGAAAATTGACGTCATTGTTATCATTATAGCCAATCACTGTACCCTATCCTGCTTTTTTTTTAATTATTGTACGTCACTTGGAGCGGCAAAACCAGTTTTTTTTCGTTCAAAGACGGAGGACGATAAGTGCACTTTCCTTTCTAGGTGCCTTAAACGTATATATGCATATACTTGCCTTCACGACGTCACCTTACTTCATGTTGTCATAATAACAGAGGTCAAGGTGATCATCAAACACGCATGTGTGTATAAGTAATAATCCTCCCATGACATACACATAATCTAAGGGGGGTATCGAACTCATTAATCTCATCGAAAACTTTCAAGAAATTTCGAAACGTCTTTATACAACTCGAAAACCGGGATATTCTGAATTTCTAAAGTAACATGCAAATTCCTCTCTGTTTTTCTTGCTTTTTCCTACGTGTAATAGTCTTTCTTTTCAACAACATTCAAGCCGAATTCCTTCGATAGATCCAAGAAATGCATTTACCTATTAGTAAGTGGAGCATAAGAGAAGAAAAAAGAGAGGACCTGTACGAGAGGAATATACGGATTCCGTTTGCTCCTTTTCGAATTCTGGAGTGGTATCGCTCCAGGAGGGAGCAAAGAGCCATCTTTTACTCCCTACCGCCTCATCATCCTTCAGTATGGAATAGTACTTCTCTCTCTCTCTCTCTCTCTGGTATCCAAACTCATCGGCCCACTCTAGTTTGTTCTCATGTTCGTGCATCGGAGATGAGTCCTAAAAGGAACGGGGGGAGAGAGAGAGAGAAAGGATTTGTGCATGTGTGTGTGTGTGTGGTTATTTCAGGAGTTTAATGTTCAGGAACCCCTTTCCTTCCAAACGGGAGCATTTCCTCCGCCACCGTGTTCATCCTCAGCCTATGGTCACGTGATAGATGGATAGCAGCGGGGTGGCACGAAGCATAAATCAGGACGAAAATGATGTTGCGGTACAGCTGCGATGGACGTTATTTCCGTGTGTGGATATGTATATGTGCTGCTGCTGGGACGGAGCTCGCACACACAACACACAACATATCCCTCTATTCCTCCATCTCTCTCTCTCTCAGTTGGTATAACTCTTGTATGTTCCAACATGAAAAGGAAGCACGTAAATGCGTGTTTAGTGTTTCATGTTCGCTATCTTTTGCTGTTTTTGTTCCTTCACTTCACCGTTCTGATTCTTTTAGCTCCATTGTGAGTATTCATTTAACGTTGTGACATTACAGGAAAATATTTCGTGTCAAATATCAAGTAAATTATCGCTGCGATGAAATTGATTATTTATCTTTTGTATCTGTAGAACAATGGTATTCATGGCCCTTGGAACGTTTTGCCGTGCGGACAAAACTGCCCAACAAACATTTCGGGAAAAAAAGGGAAAACAGTGAAATCTGTCCAAGTTGGACACTTACGGTTAAACTATCATCTGTCCTAGTTAGAGATTTGTCCAAGATATATATAAAGATGCAGTATTATGAACATTCTGTGTAATAGATTTACGGACGATTCCATTTGCGAAACCGTTCAATGTAGGCAGGTGTCCAAACTGAGAGGTGTTCTACTGTACATAACAGTAATAGGAAATAATTTCTTAAATTCATCCGCCATCTCTCCTCTCAGGGACTTCGTGAACTGTGAGATTTCATCCAGACTCACTCACCAGTAATGCTACGTATTTCATACATTATCATACGTATTACATATGAGGGGCCCGAGGCCCAAAACGTTCTTCTGGCGTGTCTCATCTACAGGGCCGTAACTAGAATTTTTGCCGCCCGGGGCAGACGTTATTTTGCCCCCAAAATACAACTTTAAAATTCGATAATTCCCCAACGGTGTTCGTTGTTCCCACCTAAAACTGCTGCCCCATAAATTTTGCCGCCGGAGCAGTTGCTCCCTCTGCTCCCCCCTCCCCCCCAGTTACGGCCCTGCTCATCTGGATGGTCACGTGAGCGATGAATTGTAAAGGGATGGCACGAAGCGAGAATGATGTTGCGGTACAGTTGCGATGGACGTTATTTCCGTGATTGGATACGTACGGGCTGATTATAATTAAAGTTCCTGTACTCTAAGTAGTTTTTCTCAAAAACCGCTTATCCGAATACAGATAAATTTTAAAAATATCTTAATGAGACAATGAGAGAGAAGATTTATGAAAAATAGTTCAATTTTCGACCACCAGGCGAAAAAGTGGACTTTTTTTTTCATAGCATTTTACATTTTCTCGTGGTCCATATAGAGTATTGACCAAGTTTCAATGAAATACGTCTACCACGATGGGTGCTATATATGGGTCTGAGTAATTTCAGTATACTGACACTGCTCAGACCAACGTAGCACCCGTCAGTCAACTGACACTACTGAGACCTATATAGCGCCCGTTCTGAAGAAACTTCGTATATACGCTATTATGGTCCATGTGGAAAAAAAGGAAAATTCAATATAAAAAAGCGTCACTTTTTCCACCTCCTAAAAGTCAACAAATTTGGAAATTCCAAATTTCATTTTATAATAATATTCAGTGAACGAAATTTCAGACTTTTGCTTCATTTCGTGAATTGAAGTTTCTTCCTTTTTGTTGAATCAATCTGATATTTTGCTATATATTGTTGAGGTTATGAACAAAAAATGAGGTCTATCTCATACATTTTTTGGATTACAGTGTCTTATAGACAAAATGTTGGATGAGATTTCAAAAAAAATCCGTACGTACACATTAACCCTTTGCGATCGGTAAATTTTTCTGATGGGAGTACCAGCTAGTGTCGGAGAAAATTTAGCTTATCGGAGTTATTTCTCCCTATGTTTTTGCTGCCATCTAGCGGGAAAAATACGTAGTCAAGTATTTTATAATAGAAAAGTATTGCTCTGCACTTTTTTATTTTTTTTTCAAAAAATTCTTTTGTTTGACGAACTCTTAAAATTTCCCACAAATGCTGAGAAATTTCCCACTTGGACAAGTTTTGGCCAGTTTTTCGCACGAATATGGGAAATTTCCTACGAGTTACCATCATTGCTCGCCAGGCGATCATGAACGGCATCATGCCGTCAAAGGGTTAACGTATTTACGTGTAACTTATGAGCATATCATGTAATGCTTTAAATTTTGGTCCATAACCTGCAAACATCACTAACTAAATGTACTGTGAAAATCGCAAAACACATTTCATTAAAAAAAAATTTTTGCAATCGTGTTTCGAATATTTATGTGAATTTCGCCTAAAATTTGACATAAAAATGACTTTTTCATAGAACCTGACGTAAGTAATAGACCAAAAAATTTGTTACTGTTTTCACCATTTCTATCACAAAAATCCTATTAAAGATTTTCACTCCGGCGCCATTTTAAAAAAAAAAAATACTCTCGAACGTAGTCGAGAATACCTTAAATAAATTACATTTAATTCTTTTAACAGAGAGAGAGACAAAAAATCAATCAATGAAATCACAGACGGAAAAAAAAAACCAGAAATTAATTGCTTTTAAGAATATAATTAATTGATTCCACTGGAAACAATTTCACCAAAATAGATACTAATTTCGCCAATTGCTTCCGAAAAAAAAAAATTTTTTTTTAGTATTTTTTTCTTTGTGGCGACTTTGGAGCGCCATATTGTTTTTATTCTCGCCCCCCATCCCGCCCCCGCCTCGTCATCATGTCCTTCAGATAATTTTTGTTTTTTGCTTTTTATTTTGGAAAGTAGAGGGAGGGCTTAAGATTTATGGTTAAACTTTTTCCTTTAGGGCGTCTTTTTTCTTCTTCTCTTATAAGAGACAGAGAGAATCATGGCTACGTTTTCAATCAGTCTTTGTCATAAGCAGCAAAACCGTTTATTGCGGCCACCACATGTTTTTAAGGCCTTGTCATCTATTTATTATTATTATTATTACATTTTTTTTTTCTTTAGGACTTGTGTAATGAAAATTTAAGTCCCAGAGATATATTAGATGAAATGATACTCTTTTTTCTTTTTTTTCCAATAGCCTTTCCTATATGATCTCGGTTACGTGTCGTAGTAAATTCCTGAGAGAATGAAAAATATTGTTACTTTATGAGACATGAAAAATATTTTCTTTTATCGTTTATCTACGATAGAGAGAGAGAGAGAGATCTTTATGTTACGATGGATTAGGGGGAAAAAATCGTAAAATACGTAAAATTAAATTTTTTTTTTCGTTTCCGATTTACGATTTTTATGGTGTAAATATTGGACGGAAAGTTAAATATTAATACATTGCTGGTGGATATTATATTGAGTGGAAGGTGTGAAAATGTTGTGTTTGAATTATATGAGAATTCTCATTAAATTTTTTTCAAATTATTTATTTTTTTTGTTTAAATTTTCGTTGCTAATTGTAGAATAAAATATTTTGGATGTGTTTTTTTTATTCTTTTTTTGTTACTTTTTTTCAATTAAATTCAATTTTATTCATCACATTGCAAAAATTTATGTTAAACAAAACAAAAAAAAGGAATTAATTAATTGATATTTGTGGGAATTATTGAGAATTTTTAATAAATTTCCTGATGATTTTTTGCTACTTTTTGTGGGAATTATAGAATTCTTTCTCTCATTGAATTTCAAATAACTTTCTTCCGTGGGAGTTATAGATGAAATAAATTCACATTAAATTTTCAATTGTCTTTTCAAATAAGTTGTTGTTTTTTTGGGAATAATGGAATACAAATTTTTGTGTGATTTGTGTTTTTAAATAAGTTTTATGTTACTTTTTGTGGAACTTATCGCAGAAAATGTTCAAATATATTTTTGTTACCTTCCGTTGGAATCACAGAACAATTACCATAAATTTTTGAATGATTTGTGTAGAAAATAGAAGAAATATGAGAAACGTCATTTTTCATAAAGATTTAAATTATTTGTTTTCTTAGATATTTATAATTCGTTTTCGTGAGAGTGGCATTTTATAGAATAGATTTCTTGCGCTTGTAGAACAATTCATTACAAGCATGCGCATTTTCCATCAAAAGAAATATGAAACATCGTGCATGATGCGCGCCCTCAAGCGGTCATCCAACAATAGAACAGCCACACACGGCCTGTTCAATATTATTACATATCACAGGAGAAAAATATTTATCTATGCAATTTACTTTCCCTCTTACTTCTTTCATGACTGTTTCAATCAATATTATGACTATATTCATGAAAATTTGGCTCATGTTGTTATCCATGAAGTAATACTCAACTCATATCCAAATTCCAATTTTAAAATGGTTTTCTCTTTTGTCTCTTTATAGGTAAGTGTTGAAACATGAATGTATTGACCCTTCAATGATATTTTAGTGAACAGGAATATTCGAGTTTTTGGATGATGATAATCACTATCGAGGGAAGGTAAAAATTAATGTAATAATAGTTTGAGTGTTGTTATAATTGAAAAAAGTTCTACAGCTACTTTTTTTCACCTTTTATGACTTACAATTCTTTCGACTGCGTTGTTTTGTGTTCCATCTCGATGAGAATACATTTTGTAAAGGTTTATAAACAATCCTCTCCTGCCTCTTTTCATTCTGTACGCATACATGCACGACACAACTCACGCACATGCCCAAACTTGTCTTTCCCCTTCATATACCACCCCTGGTGATCTGTAAGTCACCAGATAGCCTGCAAGGGATTAGCGGCCGGCGAAGGAAACGTTCAATTCTAGTCTAGTATATTATAAAAAAACGTTGAAAAAATATCAAAGGTTCCATAAGGTAAGTTAGCCAAACGGGTGCATATTAGAGGAGTGGTCCTTTCCATTCAAACACATGAATGTTGAAAACGAATTAGTATACGCAGGTGGAACTAAACTTCTTAAAAAGTACTTTTCCTTGAAGGAATCGTGTCACTTGCAACTTCATATTATGGGCGGATATAATTTGGCAAAAAAATTTGCCGATAGGTGGTGCTAGATAAGTGTTTAATCTTTGGTTAACATTTAGCGTAAAAAAAATATAAAACTTTAGTGAATGACGCTTCGTTATACAGTGTTTCAAAATATCGAATATTCAATATATCTTTCATCATAGGAAATCACATTGAGAAAAATTTCTTACTTTAAATGTTCAAGTCGAAAAATTGTTTTTTTTTTTATGGAGAAACGCCGTCTTTAGGTGAAATTTTTAACTTATTTCTTGTTTAAAATTCTAATGGAATTTTTTTTTGAGGGAAATTTTAAACTTATTCTTTAAAATGCGGACTCTTTTGATACCCATTCAACAATTTCTATGAATTTTATAAAATATGGTGACTTTTTTCCTCCATCCTGTGTGTATATAGGCCTAGAGGTGCAATAAACTTCTGCCCTATAAAATCGTAAATAGTTTAAAAATTCATAAAACTTAAAGTAATCGGAACATTTGAATGTGATTTATGATAATTTTATTCTCACAAAGAGGGATATTTTGTATAAACAGGAAAAAATTAGTTCAAAATCTTGTCAATAGAAGGCGTTGCGCAAAAGTGCGGCAGGAGAGTGATTGAACCGAAATTTTTTTTTCCAATCGCTTCAGTGCCCGAAACGTTTTATGGGATAGATACATGACTTCATGTCTGTTTCATCATCAACCAATTTCAATTTATTGCTGGATGAAGGTTCCCTCTAATTTGTTTTTACTCTGCCTGATGTTTTTGCCATCCAGTTGACTCCAGCCACAGCCACTTTTCGAACGTCATCAATCCATCATGGCGGCTTCTCGGCCGTTTAACACCACGGGAACCAAATCCAGAATACTTGTGGTCCATGTGTGTGTATATACACTACCATATACCCCCACAAATTTAACCATTTGAATTTATTCAGGATATATACGGTACATGAACTAAATGGTTAATGTCATTTAATGTGTAAAAAACCTACATTTTTAGACTTCAGATCTCTTCCGATTATGTACACCGATTCCATCCTCTAACACAACTCGGGGAATATAATTTGAAATTCAAGAAAATATGGAAATTTCGAGTGACAACCTTCGTCACGTGATCAGCATAAAACTACAATCAGTACTGATTTTCTATCGTGTAAAACAAAAAAAAAATTCATACTCCTATCACATGCAATCCTCGCAAGATTTTTTTCCATACCACACCAATGCCATGATACATCGCCAAATATGGCCATCGCCGCGTAGCGAATTTCTCAAGGGGATGTTGCAACACTCACATATCATGTGCAGTATGTGTGTGTGTGCGTGAGGAATAGCTTTGCCTTGAACAAGGAGAGGAAACACTTCCGTTTCCCCGCACTACCATTTTACTTCCGTTCTCGCTGGTCTGGAGGTAAATTTCATTAATCCGTTCCATTGTTTTGTTGAGATGGTGACGTGTTGGCGGCGGAAGGTTCTGGTGGTGAGAATCGTTTCACTGAAAATCTAATTTTCAAACTCTACCATACTACTAACTCTTTACCCTCCATCATCTCTCCCTCTTTTCTTGTCTCGATGGCCAGCAGATTGAGATTATTAACGGCTTGCTGATCTTGCTCTTCTCTATCTCTCTTTCTCTTTCTCCCCCACCTTAGTTTGGAGAGAAGAAGCTAATATATTGCTTAGTTAGTGATGGGAACATCATCTCTTCTCCGTCAACACATACCCCATTCGTCTTCATCGTAATCACTTTATTCACACGTCTTTTAGTGATTACATCTCTCTTGAATGAGAAAAGAAAATAGTGAAAAAAAGTGTATTGTGTCAGCAATTATGTAATTAACTTATACATTGAAGAAAAAAACTGTGTGTGTGTGTTTTTTGTGTAATTCGGTAGGATTTCGATTACAGGTTCGAATGACAGGTTGCGATTCTAAGAACCTTAAAATTAATAAAATTTCATACTTCAATCGATGCCGCTTATTAGAATCATGGATAATGTTATCATTTGGGTATTGTTATCACTTTCACAAAGAACGGATTGAAACAATATCATAGCATGGGGGAAAAATTAGTTCGTATTTATGGGGACTTCGGATAATGCTATCTTTTTTTTTCGTCTAAAAGGTTTTTTTTTTTGCGCATTCTGAAGCTAAGGTTCAACCAAATTTATTTTCCCCCGCGTAAAGTTATCGTTATCGGGCTGCAAGTCTAAGTAGGAGGCTAGAAGGCTTTCTCTTCCCTCCACCTGTTAGCAAATATTTCCGTACTTTAATGTCATAATCAGTCGATATTATTGACTGATCCATGTACGTGTGGAGCTGTTTTTTGAATGCCCTTCCTACAGTGACGACAAATGTATAACAACAAAAAAGTACCTTTTGCTTCAGTTCTTGATCAGTTTCTTTCAGTTCGGAACTTTCTAAAGGGATCTATGAAACGTATAGTACTGTACATTGAAGAAACTATCGCAATTCGTGATATACATTAGACAGTTCCATTCTAACGCCTCGCAATGGCTGAATGACGAAAATGCGGAATTTCAACTCAAAGGGAAAACTTTGCTCTAAAGTCTTGTTTTAGAGCAAAAATAAAAAATTCGAAAACGATTGAAAGAGAGAAAATTTCGCAACCAAGTAGGAAAGAAAAACATGCTATACCCGTTTTCCATACGCCCCGTTCGACCAGACAGGCTGTATGGTCACCGTACATGCAAACGGGGACTTTTTTCGGAT
This sequence comes from Pholcus phalangioides, assembly GCF_987345545.1. Lineage (NCBI taxonomy): Eukaryota > Metazoa > Arthropoda > Arachnida > Araneae > Pholcidae > Pholcus > Pholcus phalangioides. Next base: position 21,205,174 of record NW_028301615.1, on the reverse strand, counting down.
ATATAAATCATTCGGTTATTATTATCAGAAACCTCAAGTCCCGATCTGATCCCTTTAATCGGCGTGAAACTGTACATATTTTGATGTTCCGTCGTTACACAGTGGCATCGTAGCCCTGGGTAATATGCGTGCTCGAGCTTCCTCCCAAAAGTAATTCACAAATCTCCGAATTTCCTACGTGCCTCAAGCCGAGCATCCACGGGTCTATAAAAACTTCCGAAGAACGTGTATACTTTTGATAGTTCAATCGGTTTTTAATAGCAAGTAGGTTCAACATGAAAGTTCAGGCATCTGTCACATTTTCACTTCATCGTATAGACGACACCACTAGATCACGAAACGAAAAATTCCCTTACAACATGAATACGTTAGAGCTACGCATATGCGCACCCAGAACGCATGTTTTTGGCATGTGCCAGCTCGTAGAAATTCCCCAGAGCAATGTCTATGGGAAGTGCATGTACGGTCAAGTAGTAGTAGAAAGTATGAACCATACCAATTGGATTTTTTTCTTCCGTGGTTGCGCTGAAGATAATTCTTCAACGGGGGAGAGGGTTTTCAGTGATCCACATAATTTATAAAACATTTAGAGCATTGTAAATTCACTCAGAAATTGATTTAACTAGAAAAAGATCTCGTTCCCGGGGATAAGGGAATCTGGTTTAAACAAAGAGTAGAACAAGAACTCAAAATCACGTCAAAATAACGCCACTGCACCAATACCCAGGACAGGGCCAGAACTTGAGGGAGGGGGCAAAGGACAACCGCCGTGGGTGGAAAATTTTAGGGAGGAACAAAGAACGTTTCTCACTGGAGTTGGTAAAATCACGTTTGTCCTCACACTTTTAGTTCAGCAACTTTCCCCGAAATAATTTCCTTCGACTTATAGGATAATAATAGGACAACATTTGAAGGGTTAGGAAATATCTTTTGGATATAACGATAACAGTGAACACCCTGTATAATATTTTTACACCACGTACGTACAAAAGTTTAATTCCCAAAAAACATTCCCACCCCCGACCCCACAATATCGCATCGATTATAGGGAAAATAGGAATTATTAATAACTTCCGGGCACAAAAATATATTCTTTTCCCGGCCCAATCATTTTTCTTCAAATATTCCCAAAACGAACATTTACGGCCTAAGCTCCACAATCCAACAACTAGCAAAAAATTGGGAATTTCAGGAAAAAAAAAAAGACGGAATTTTTTTTTTTATTCCAGCCCTCTCTCTACACGTTATCAGCAAGTTCACTCGGAGTTCTAGAGGAGAGTCCCGGAGTTCAAGGACGTTTTATGTTAGGGGCCTCCATAACTTGAATCAAGCAACAAAGTCCCAAGTTTTTATAATAATTTTCTTTTTTCTTCTCCTTTTTTTAACATTAGCTTCATATCTACAGTTTTCTTGTGGATACCCCTGAAGTAAGGACAAGAGATGGGAGGGGAAAAATGTCGGAGAGAGAGAGAGTATAAGGTAAAAATAAGAAGAAGCAGGAGCTCCTGACAGGATGAGGAGAGTAGAAATGGAAGCTGGGGGGACCTGGAGAGGTAAGGCGTCATTAGGGCCCCCGACGTCTTTCAGCTCTTGACAAATGGAGCTCGCAAAACTCCTAGCAGCTAAAGGCATAGGCACAGAGAGAGAGAGAGAGAGAGGTATATATAAGAGATTTCTGTGTTCCATTCCATCGCCCGTGTGTCGGCTTCCTCGTCGAAGCCCGGGCCATTTTTCACCTTTAGAAAAACGCTATACAGAGACAGGATAGGTGAAGTTTTTCTTACTTCTCTTTCCCCCGTACAGAAACGCCATCTCTTGCAGAAGCCATTGGTTCGACTACCTACCTTCCATTGTGACATTCCATGTGAATGATTGTGAGATAATTACAAAACATCTATTGATGATAAATTTCGTCTCTTTTCTTCCCGATATTGTGCCGATATATCTCGTACGAATGTAATTCATGCTTTTACAGAGGCTTTTCGTTATTGTTATTATTAGGACGTGTATTAAAGTGATTTCACAAACCGGAGGTACACGACAAATAATCAGCAATGATGGTGGAAAATGCGATAAAATAATAAAGTGCAAAACTTTTTTTGGTTATGTTGCAGTAGTTCTCTCCTTCCACGCAATATGTAAGTGGATTCCGGTCTTACGCCTTTCTAAGGATATACCAGCCTTACATTCCTAGAGGTATGCATTCCTACTACGCCTTTCTGGAAATACGCAAATCCCCTAGGGATACGCAAACGCCCTATGCACTTCTAAGCAATAATACTAACGTGCAAAACGGAAGTTCCCACGCAATTTACCAAGAGTTCAGTTGAGGTCCGTTATAACGACAGTTCACAATCAGAGAGGGAAAATTTTCGTTATAATGGACTTCTCGTCATAAACGAATTTTAGGTTGCTTTGCATTGTCGAAACATATAAATGTGTTAAAAAACAAATTAGATAAATTTACATTTCTGTATCCTTAATTTTTTTACAAATTTTTGCTGAAATATGAATCCAGCCGTTCATTGTATACACAATATTTATTTTATTAAAAAAAAAATTCGTTTTGTGCAATGCATCAGTTTCTGCAACATTCATTGCACTGTAAAACATTGCCCAATAACATTTAAGGCAGAGAAAATTATTAAGACCTGTTTGCCCTGTGTCCAGTTCTGGAAGATTCCAAGAAACGAGAGAGAGAGCGGGAAAAGAGCGAGAAAAATGACAACGAAGTCAAAGCCATAGGTCGAGCCCCACCTGCCCAACCACCAACACACCTAAAGATAAAACTCTTACGATACATAACTATAAGATAAGGTACAGCATCTGGTATTCGTATCTATGGGGAGGCACTGACATGTCCCGTTAATGAATCACCCATGAAAGGGTGCAGAAATATGTTTTTAAATGCCACTCTCTCCAGTCCATTCCATGTATAAAATGCTTTTCTAGAATTTATGTTGTCATTATAGCACGCGAATGGGTTCTGGATTTTCATTCATAAATAACTCGCTGTTAGCGGATATTTTTTGTATTTTTAGCATTAGCTCTTTGACAATCAATTGTGAATTACTCGTAATAACGAGATTCTCGTTATAACGGGCTTTCACTGTATTTCTTTCCTGTCTTTTTCTCGTTTTTTTCAACCTTTTAACGGCCGATGTTCCGAATTGCGAACATCGGTTATATTAATCAGAAAAAAATATTTTTCGCGCATGAAAGCACTTGATTTTTTCTCCCCTGAAGTCGTTAGATCCCAAATTTAATTCCTAAATCAGAAATTTCATTCAATTCGGCACTTACGTCGTACAATTGAATTTTTTTCTTTTAAATCACCTATTTCAAGGAAGAATAAAATATGTATTTTTTTTTTAATTATGATATTGTTTCTCTGGACATGGGCAAAATCCAAAAACAAACATGAAAGAAAAAAAATTTTCATAAATTTTTTTGGTTGACATCTCTGAATTAAAGGATAACAAAAGGAAATAAAAGGAGAAATTTAAACAAATGAATCCAAAATTTCTATCATTTTTCATGCTTTTTTCTGTTTTCTTGATATCTATGAATTCTATGAATTTTTCCCACATTTTAGTCTTTTTTGTATCGCGTTCTACTTGCGTTTTTCCGATGATTTCTTGCCCTCTTCTTTCTTCTGAAATTTTCACAATCTTCTTTTTTCTTCTCCTTCCCCGCGCTTTTCCAGTTTTTTTATCCTATTTTATCTTCTCCCCCGCCGGCTTTCTCCATATATTTGCCCTCTTTTTTTTAAATTAATTTTTGTCCCTTTTACGATATTTTCTAGATTTCTGCAGCTCTTGCTCTTTTTCTAAATTTTGCCCCCTCTCTTTTCTTTATCACCCCCTTCTCCCACCTTTCCTCGCTAGTTTTTCCTGTTCTTTTTTTTCTTAAATTTTGCAGCCTTCTTCTATAAATATCTGCTCCTCTTTTTTTTTTTCTTCCCCCTCCCGACTTCTTTTCCTTTTTCCAGATTTTCAAACTCTTCTTTTTTCTCAATATCTATCCCCTCTTCCCCCTTCTTATAGAATTTTCAGCTTCTTTTTTCTAGAATTTCGCCCTCTTCACTTTTCTAGAACTTCACCCTCTTCACTTTTCTAGAACTTCACCCTCTTCACTTTTCTAGAACTTCACCCTCTTCACTTTTCTGAAATTTCGCCCTCTTCTCTTTTCTTAATTTTTTATCCCACTGCTTCCCCCCTCAGAATCTTCGCCCTCTTTTTCTTTTTAGTTTGTGTCCTCTTCTTGTTTCTCCCCCCCCCCCACCTTATCCTTCTCTATTTGCCATTTTCTCGTATTTAAAATTTTTTCCCAATTTCCAAATTTCTGCCCTCATTATTTTTCTCCTTTTGCCTTTGCCCTCTTTTCTTCTCTCCTCTTTCCCCGCATTTCTCCGAGAATTATAGTCCCATTCTATTTCCTTAACACCCCAACACTGCCGTTCACCGAATTTCTGCCCGTTTTCTACATTTCTTCAACCCCCCCCCCTTTCGTCATCCTAATACTTTCCCTACTGCAATTTTTTTGCTTTCTTTTCTATTTTCTTAATTTCCCTTCTCTTTTCCAAATTTCTGCCCACTTGCCTTTTTTTTTGGCTTACGACGTCCCTGTGTGTATCCACCTCCGACCAAAAAGCAATTAGTCGACATGATCCTAAAATATGGAAGAAAATGAAACAGTCATGTCTGGTGTAGATAGTGGGGAAAAAGGAAAAAATATCACGGGAAAAAGTCCCGTTTTTTTTCCTCTTTTTTTTCTTACTTACTTTCTTGTCGGAGATAGTCGGTGTTATCACTGGGGTCTCTTTACCTGAGGGCAGCGTTTATGAGGACGCCAAACTGCTCTGGTCGTAACGATACGATTTTTTTTTCCTCTTTCTTCACTTGAGACCTCTCAAGGAAAAAAAAGACAAAAAATCCTTTTTTTTTCCCATGTTTTCCTTCGTATCCCCCCTCTTACGCTATCTTCATGTATATAGATATCATTGGTTCCCGTTTATAGCATGTTCTGTTTACGACTTATTTCTTCAAGTTTATGTTCTCTGGGCTCCGTATAGCTCATGAAACATGGCCGCCTCTACTCCACCAAAGAACAAAAGCGGTTATTTTTTTCCTAGTCACTTGATGTTGTAAGTCATGTTAGGAAACATGTTCGGTTCGGCACGCCTCTATATTCGGCTATCATCGATTTTTTTTTTTCTGCCGGAGGATGATGACAAAGACATGGCGATTTCATGCTCGAGTAGCAACATGAGAGGCGACATCACCACAGAGCGTGCTGTGAATATCAAATACCGAAACCATTAGCGTTCCGACTTCACAATTTTTTTTTGTGCGGTCATTTGTATGATAAGAGCATGAGGCGCCGTATTTCATTAGCCTCACATGGGCCCTATTATATCGTCCTACCCACCCCCCCGAAGGACATATATTTTCTATCTTTTTTTTAATCTGTTAAATTATCTTCCCATTTACATGCACAAAGGGCTTGAACGATGACGTTTTCGGTGACGAAAAACGTTCTATATCCATTGTCGTGTTTTCAACCCATAGTGTCATCGTGTCCGGAAAATTCACCATGGAAAATTCATTGACGGAAAATTTGTCGTGACAGCTTTTCCGCAGAAAGTAAAATTCACTGCGAAAATTTCTCAGACAACAATTCACCGAAAAAAAATTCACTGATGGAAAATTCCTCGCAGTAATTTACTCAAAGAATAATTCCTCGACATTAATTCACCGGAAAAAATTCACTGAAAGGAAAATTCCTCAACAGTAATTCACCCAAAAAATAATTCCTCGACATTGATTCACCGGAAAAAATTCACTGAAAGAAAAATTCTTTGATTGAAAATTCCTCCATATTAATATATATTCACAAATATATTCATCGACAAGAAAATTCACCGACAACAATTTATCGACGGTAATTCACCGAATGTGAAAATCATCGACAGGCAAAACCACGAAAATAGAAATCATCGGCAGAAAAATTCACAGAAAGTAAAACTCATCGACAGAAGAGATGACGGAAATTATGTCTCACCGACATATTTTCCCCGAAAGGAAAATTCACCAACAACAGTTCACGACTGAGAACTCGAGTGAGTGACCGAATCAGTGATCAAGTGAAACAGTGAGTAAGTGAACGGGTGGCCGAGAAAGTGAGCTGTTGAGTGATCAAATAATAGAGTGAATGAGCACTGACAAAGTCAGTGAGCGAACAAGTGAACAATGGAATGACCTTTTCAGTGAGTAAATTGAAAAATTCCCCGAAGGAGAAATCCCTCGGCATTAATTCACCGGAAAAGAATTCATTGTTTGCGTCAGTGAGTGAGTCAGTCAACAAATGAATATCTCATTTGCTCATTCGCTCAATTTTTAATTCGCTTGTTCGTTTACTTACTCACTTCCTTGGTCACCTGCTTGCTCACCTGTGGGTTGAGACCCAAACTTGAGTAGCAGGGGCTTCCGAGATAGGTCGCCCACTAACAGCCAAGGGCTCTTGAGATGCTGGTCACGACTTAAACTTGATTTTCAGGGTCTTCCGAGATGGGTAGTTCAAATTCACTAACAGCCAGTGATTCTTCAGCTATGGGGGTCAAAACTCAAACTTGACAAGCAGGAGCTTCCAAGATGGATCGTTCAAATCCACTAACAGCCAGGGATTCTTGAGCTATGTGTCGCGACCCAAACTTGATTCGCTCGGACTTCCAAGATAAGTCGTATAGATCCACTTGCAGACCAGTTATAAACGCACCTGTGGTTTCACTGATTTCGAAAAACAAGCAATCCCATGGGTCGCGAAGCTGATGTTAATGGTGATTTTGAGTCGCGGCTGAAAACGGTTGAGAGCTCACCAACCTCTGCAATTGTCGTACTGATGTAGGCTCTACCACTCCCATTAAATTCTCGCATATAATATGGGAAAAATTCGGTCCTATTATCTTCGTGATGATGATAATAATAATTGCAACGATAATAACACCAGTGTACACATACACACAGGTTATTTTTACATTAAAGAAGTCACAGTTAGAGAAATAATGATGATCACGGGGGGGGGGGGCCGAAGATTTCTCCTAATGACCACGGCGATAATCAGCGAGCAGTAATTACTCACAAACTAAGAGTCGGGAATGGCAGATCAGTGGGAGGGTCGTGACCTCTTCACGACGATGGCCACCAGCCCCAAATTGATGAAGATCTCCGGGTTCCTGGAGATTCTGGGAGGTAAGGAAGGACAGACCCACTCTCGGAGAGGGAATGGGAGATTGGGGGGAAGACATTAATTAAAATCACACTGTCTCTCTCACTACGTGTTACTTGATAGAGAGAAGATTTTTGGTATCTGGTTCATGGCACATCGCTGTATATGACATTCTTGCGAGCCTGAGAATTTTAAGAGGCGGGGCTCCGACTGAAATTTAAAACGAGGCCGGTGGAATTGTACTTCTAAAGGACTTGTAATTATTGGTCAAGAATGATCCGTGTTCAAAAATGATGATCCAAGGAACTATTTGCAACCTCTGCTTGTGTCAGGGATGCTGACTGTTGCAACCATTTGGCGGTGTTTACGGTCAACTAAAGATCAGTAATTAAAATATTTTGCTAGAAGCCCTTGTTGGAATAGATATAAAGTGAAGTTTCGCGAAGGGAGTTGAAAATGTGAAATGAACGAATGATTCTGGCTCTTCGTATAAAATGTGTGCGTGCCTATGTATGGTGTTTTGTCAATTTAATGAATCGTGGTATTTTTAATCCCGTCTTTTCGTCATTGAGATGTGATGTGACGATGTGTGACGTCATGTGATGTAACGATGCCACCCTTAGAGGATCAATAGCCAGGGATTAAACTCTAACAAACGGAAGCAATCAGAGCCAGCAGATACAGAGATGCGCCAGAATGGCGTGATGGTAAGATGCTCATCTACCTCCGTGAAGGTCACAGGTTCAAACCCCAGGGAGGCTATAGATAAGATATTTTCCCTAACGAGCTTGAGGTGATCACCGATAGACAGCGCCTTCATTTCCGACCCATCTCATTAATGGCAGTAAATTGCAATATAAGCGATATGGCCAGAGTTGGTGTTCAGTGAAGTAGCAGATATACAGAGAGCAATCTCAGAAAGGACTAACCTCCCTCTCGCTCCCTTTCCGCCTTCTATATAAAACTTTGTCCTCTCAAAGGTCCTCTCTAGGTAGCTTCGAAAATATCAAGAATGAAGAAAACTGAAGAATGCAATGCGAGAAAGTTTCAGTAATGTAATGCAAGAATGCTTCAAGAATTTCAAGAAAACTTCAGAATGTTATACGAATGAGCTTCAAGAATGTAATGCAAGAAAGCTTCTGGAATATTTTATGAATGGGCATCAAGAATATCAAGAATGCAATACGAATGGGCTTCAAGAATGTAATACGAATGGGCTTCAGGAATGTAATACGAATTGGCTTCAGGAATGTAATACGAATGGGCTTCGGGAATGTAATGCAACAAATCTCTACGAATGCAATGCAACAAATGTCTAAGAATGCAACAAATGTCTAAGAATGCAACAATAAATCTTCAGGAATGCAACAATAAATCTTCAAAAATGCAACAAGAAATCTTCAAAAATGCAACAAGAAATCTTCAAGAATGCAACAAGAAATCTTCAAGAATGCAATGCAACAAATCTTCAAGAATGCAATGCAACAAATCTTCAAGAATGCAACAAGAAATCTTCAAGAATGCAACAAGAAATCTTCAAGAATGAAATCATCAAATCTTCGAGAATTCAATGCAAGGAAAATCCTCAAACTTCAAACTCAAAACTTCAAACATACTCTTAATGGAAACTTCCATGATACGGACACACACACACACACACAAAATAAGGAGAGCACCGATAAACTGGAAGCATCACGGATGCCATACCATTCACTGCGCGGGAATCAAAGAAACTTCGCTCGAAGGGATATTCAAAATAGAATGTGTTTTTCTTCTTTTTATTCAAGAAAGAAGAAGTAGAAAGCCTTCATCTTTTTCTTGAAGGGATGACGATGCCACCTTTAGAGGATCAATAGCAAGGGATAAAAATCTAACAAAGGGAGGTAATCAGAGCAAGCAGATACAGAGAGCAATCTCTTTACATTTTCGTCTTTTTCTCCTGATTCTCCTCTAGGTTTTCATTTCTCCTCTGAATACAAACACAAAAGTCCTGAGCAGTAAATATCGTTAAACGATCTCTAGAGCGTCTTCCCCTTTAGGGGGTTTTTGATCTGATTCTTCTGTGCACAAAAGAGTCCGACCGTGTGTTCCATCAAAGACTCCTTAAAAACGCCAAATTCCACCATCCTCCCTCTCTCTCTCTCTCTCTCTGTCTCCAATGGCAAACTTTGTCCCTCTATCTCCTTCCTTTTGGAGATCGAAATGTTTGGTTGAAGTAAAATTCTGTCCTGATTTTCGGTTAGTTCCGTAATTCATTTTTCATGGGGCCCCCGCTATACACTCCTGGGCGAACATTCCTCTCTACCGCAAGAAAACTTTTAGGAAATGGCAGATGTGACTTTTTCCTCCGGAAGAAAGTCCTTTTTTTTATTATTTTTCTGTGTTTGTATGAGAATTGATGTCGGTTCTTGATTCTTTTTTTTTCTGGTGGTCATGAGAGTCGTATTTATTATACGACCATATATACCATTGCGTTCGGAAACTATCATTTTCGCTTGAGTCCTCTTGAATTATTCAGTCATCCAGTGAAGTGTAATATACCCTTGGAGTTATCTAGGTACATTTTGTCATTGTGTGTGCGTGTGTGTGTGAATTACTTTTAATAATCTAATTCAACAATCTACAGACCATAATAATAATTTAATATCTATTTTTTTTTTCAATATACAGTGTGATTGAAGTTAAACTTTGAATAAAAGTATTGCGGAGAGTGTTCTACTTGTGCAAATGCCACTAAAAGTATAATGGCACTTGCAATGATGAGCTCACTCTTTTCGACCCGAGCATTCATTTTTTTGGAATTTTTTTGCATTTTTGATACTCAAAAAGAAAATTCAACACTAGAAAGACGGACGGGATCAGTGTGACCCTGCGCGTTCTATCTGCTCCCATATCTCAGATTAGAATGAACCAAAAGCCTTAAAATTTCTCGACTTTCATGTTCTTTGCTTACACCATAGTTTCCCAACCTTTTTTGTCCCATCGCCCCCTTCTTCAGAATTTTTTCTCCTATCGCCCCCAACGCAATCTAATCCATAGGATCCTATGTGTTACCCGTAGCTTCTACCCCCCCCCCCGGAACATTCCATCGCCCCCAAGGGGAGGTTAACGCCCACGTTGGGAAAATCACTGGCTTACACCAAAGCTTTTTTTCATTACCTGTCTTAGCGACAGAGATAAGAACGGATACACCTAGATATATAAAAGGGGGGTCACACAGACCCTCTCATATATTTTAGAACACATCCACCTCATAATACTACCAACACTATCACAGTTGATTCTGTAAGGTTTAAATTCTTCTGATCTAATTAAATTACATTCGTACATCTAATAAAGTATAATTCCTATTCACGAGACTTTTTTTTACCTTCATGATTATCTGCAGATGTCGGTCAGCAAGTGTCTCAGCCTTTGTTGTCAAATATTTTTGTGTGCTTTGTCCAATGAACTGTTCGTTCTGCATAGTAGGAGTATCCACGTGCTTATGATTGCTGTAGAAATGGCAAAAAGATATAGATTAACCGAAGATAAAATTTTTCAGAAGTCGGAAGAGGATGGGCGGGGGAGGGGAACAATAGTGCTGATGATGAGAATTCAGAGAAAAGAGGGAATGAAAACAACCCCAGGTAAAACACTTGTGAAGTACTGATGAGCGATGTGTGAATCAGAATGAAATTATACCTCCAAAAATGCTTCAGCTGATGCAAAATGAAATGCTACTAGAAATAATTAATGCAAACCACACTGAAGACACCAATGAAAACCTAGAACTGCACTAAAACGTCAACTGATTTCCGTAAACATCATAGATCTCAATAATATCTCGTTCATCGGTAGCAAAGAAACTGCTGCAAGTGTAAAAAATATCGTGAGAACACATTCCTCGTCAATAGGACGTCAAGGATTCCAAAATATTTTACGAAAAACACATTACTTACAGATACTTATTCCACCTGACTGGAATTATGGGAATTTTTTTTCAAATTTTAATCAAAATGCCAAGTTGAAACCCTTCGAAAAAAACATCGTCAGGTGCTTCCAACTACAAAAAAATATATAGCACATGCATTCGTTGATCATATTCACAACCTAGAAGCGATGTAACACTGAAAACCCTATTTAATATAGAAAATACAGATTCCTCAATCTCGAGTTTCCTCCACACTGACGCCCATGAAGAGAAGCCGTTTTCAAACACTCACCGAACAGAATCCTTTAAAATCAAATAATGATAAAATATATTAAGAGGTCAATAGTTCCTACCCACTGTTCTTTGTGGTATAACTCAATTCTAGCATAATATTACTATACCATGCTGTAAAGTATTAAAATTTTCAAAAATTGAATATTTTGAATATATACAACTAATAAGATTGGTATGGCAATTTAGGTGGCGCCACCGCTAGTAAATTCCTTCTGTGAATTTCCAATAGCTTTCTCTTGGTTAACAGCTATGTTTTCCATTCCTAAAACTACGTTTCAAACAGCCTAACTCAGTAAGTCTGACTTCGACTGTCCGAGGCCGTCCTTGTCCTTATTGAAATCACAAACCACCTTTAGATGGCCTCTCTCGGCGGTCAGTCAGTCAATAAGTCTGAATTGGTCCTGAAAGCAAGACTGACGGATGCTGTCTTTCAGATAATGGCAGGGTTACGCGTTTGTCTTGGTGGACCTGCGAAAAGATAGTGTCAGGGAGAACAAAGGGCGGGCGGACATATCGAACTGTCGGAAAAATTCAATTTTAATATAATCCTGTACTTCAATTTTCATGGAATACAAAATGTTTATTTATTATATTAAATAAATCAAATTATCTCTCCCATATTATTCTGCTCTTGGGAGGGGGTGATTGTTCCGACCTCCCACCCAGGGCCGTACCTTTGGAGGGGGCACATAAAGTTTCTTCCCGAGAAATTTTGAGTTACTTCCCTTCGAAAAGTATTCATATTAATTGGTTAAAATAACATGTAAAAGGTATTTCCTTTTGATATTTTAATTTTTTTACCGAAATATTAATTTTTTTTCTGATTTTTTGTGGGATTGGAGAAGGCACGGGCCCCTTGACCCCCCCCCCCCGGACCAGCGCCTGAGAGGAGACAGCAGACATCTTCAACTGTGAATGAAACGAAAGCAGAGGCATCTGCAGGTGAGAATGGAGTGGAAACCAGAGCCTGGAAGCGGTCCGAGGGAGACGAGCGGAAAAATTTAGGGGCCGGCAGTTTCATGCGGGAACAAAGAACGTCGTTAGTAAATTATCGAATTTTGATGTTGTAGGGGCGGAAAAATCAGGTTTGCCCCCGAGTGGCAAAAATCTTATTTACGGCCCTGGTGGAGGCAGACATATGCAGTTGTGAATGGAGTGGGGGGGCAGACATCTTCAACTGCGAGAGGAGTGGAGGCAGGCAAGCTTTAGCTATACGAATGAAGCCGATGCCGATATCTTACGTATGCGAAATCTTTACCTCATTTTTTTGCAGTATATCCAATGACTATAAGTGAAATGAACTTCAGTGATGTTACGAGCTTCGCGCGGAATCTTTCTGCTATACAAGGTGTTGACGTAGCACAGGCAGACAGCTTCAGCTGCGAATGGAGCAGGGGCAGGCATCTTCATCTGCGAATGGAGCAAATGCAGGCACCTTCAGCTGCGAATGAAGCAAGGGCAGGCATCTTCAACTGCGAATGGAGCAAGGGCAGGCATCTTCAGCTGCGAATGGAGCAAGGGCAGGCATCTTCAGCTGCGAATGGGGCAAATGCAGGCACCTTCAGCTGCGAATGAAGCAACGGCAGGCATCTTCAGCTGCGAATGGAGCAAGGGCAGGCATATTCATCTGCGAATGGAATGAAGACAGGCGGATCGTGAGCGTTGTGTCGATGAAGCGACTTAATGTGTAGGTGCATCGGATCATCCCATATTTAACGAGACAGACAAATTTAGCTCTTCTCCATCGCCCTTCCCCCCTTCCCCCCGGATCCACACTTGATTTTAATATAGCATCCAAAACATTAAATCGAAGAAAAATCTCTCATAAATTGGATAAATGCTTCACACATCAAATCGTACCCAGCGTCGTCAAATACACTGAATCCAACTCGGATGACGTGCATTCCGACCAAAAACCCTCGGAACGGAACATATTCCGTATAAACCCGACTCGCAAAAATGCTAATTCCCAAGAAAAACCGTACATAATCATAAATTCCTGTCGCTTTCCCAAGCAATCTACTCATCCATTCCAGCTTGTTTCACGCCCGAACTCTTCCTCAGAAAACCGAACATCTTGGAAACTCTAGCCGCCATATATTTCCGTACATCATGCATAAACATCATTACCACAACCACCATGAGGTTCGCGCCTTAAAATTTGATTTCCCTTCGCCCCCCTCCCGCAATATATGTGTTTTTTTTGCTTCATATTCCTTGTTTTCAATATTTATTATTTCTCAGAATATCACCGAAAAGTGACCGAAGTTTCTGTCGAGGTGTCAGCGCACCAAATATGAGAGAAATGGTGTCTTTTCTCGACATGCCCTTTTCCTCCCCACCTTCCAAAAAATCAAAATCTCAAAAGATTCCTCTCCCTTTTAAGTTTCCGTCGAATTTCTTGAGGGGGGGAAAAGCAAGGACACATAATTGAAAATGACTTGGTTGAAAAGAGGCTCTTTTCCCACTCCTTTTCATGAAAGGTTCCATAGAGAATCAGGAGGAGGGAAAATCTAACTAGAGCGAGAGGGAGTGACAGTTTTTGATGAGTACTTTCTCATTAAGAAGGGTTTTACGACGGTGCTTTTCCAACGCGCGCCTAGTCTTTACGAACTGTATATATATATTTTTTTTATTATTTATTATTATTCTTTTTCTTGAATTTAGCTTCAGAAATCTCTTATTAATCAACTTCTAAGATACAGGAGAGAGAGAGAGGGAGATAGAGGGTAAAGGTACCATAGGAAAACGCTTTGTCGTAAAACTAAAAGATCTTTTCGTAAAAGAGCGTAATTTCAACGTGTATCTGGGAACACGGTTGCCGAGAGTATTTCTCCCAAGTTTTGTAATCAGAGTGAATATCGGAAATTAGTTAAAAACCGTTACGTGTTCGAGTAATCATCTGTAGGAATTGATATTAATTATTTTTTTTTTATGGGAAAATGTTCGAATTTCATCAAATGTTTGGATGTTGTCGAAAGAATTTTTGCATGGGTTTTGATACCGGGGGTCTTTACGACATGGGAAATGGCACTTAAATTTCAACAAATGATTTTGATAGGAAAATGAATACATTTGTGACTCTCTCCCACATCAAATTGGATTATGATCGGTTACGGTAATAAAATATATTGTTTTGCTAATGATGGTTTAATTGGATGGTTTTGTTTTAAATTTAACGCTTTCACTGCCGGACCGAATTCATTTGCCGAGTTGTTTTTTTTGGCAGATTTTTATATACATATATATATAAATAAGTTCATTTTTTAGTGTATGAAACACGACATTAGAGTCAAATTAGAATAATATTGAATATTTCAGTTAAATAATTGCATGATGTCAATGTGGCGTCTTTCGCTGATGGAATTAGGGTAGTTGTGGAAACTCGCAACACATGAGAAAGGAAGTCTCTCGCACTATGAATGGTGGGGAGGCCGAAACCTGGCAGTCAATGGGCCATTCTTGCCGTGAGTTTAGGCTGAAAATATCATTACCTTGCAAAGCGTTTCTTTACCTGAGTGATGAAAGTAAAGGAGCAATGAACCAAGAGGGTGAAACAAAAATGAAAAATTAACAAAGCCTTAAGAGCAGTGAAGTATTTACTAGGGGAAGGAGGCTTTTAGACGGCTATATCCCAGGTTGATAAGTTCACAGGGCAGCAAGTTTGAAAATTTTGTGGCGAAAAAAATTAGTAGAATGGGAGAAAGGCGGCAAAATTCGTATATAACCCTAAATAAATCCGCCTCTGCGGATTTATTTAGTGATCAAAAGAGTGACCTAGAGAGTTTGGAAGCACATAAGTGAGCAAAAGAGTGACCTAGAGAGTTTGGAAGCACATGAGTGAGCAAAAGAGTGACTTCAAGCGTGAGCAAGCATGTGAATGACTAAAAGAGTTACTTGCAGAGTAACGGACCAGATCAGGGAGTGATCTAAAGCATATGCAAGCACGTGAATGATCGAAACAGTGCTCAAGCATGTGAATGACCAAAACAGTGCTCAAGCATGTGAATGACCAAAACAGTGCTCAAGCATGTGAATGACCAAAACAGTGCTCAAGCATGTGAATGACCAAAACAGTGCGCAAATACATGAATAACTAAAAGAGTGATTTCGAGAGCGTGAGAGCATGGGAGTGACTAAAAGAGTGATTTCGAGAGCGTGAGAGCATGGGAGTGACTAAAAGAGTGATTTCGAGAGCGTGAGAGCATGGGAGTGACTAAAAGAGTGATTTCGAGAGCGTGAGAGCATGGGAGTGACTAAAAGAGTGACTTCGAGAGCGTGAGAGCATGGGAGTGACTAAAAGAGTGAGCATGACAGCATGGGAGTGACTAAAAGAGTGACTTCGAGAGCGTGGGAGCATGGAAGTGACCAAAAGAGTGACTTCGAGAGCGTGGGAGCATGGAAGTGACCAAAAGAGTGACTTCGAGAGCGTAAGAGTGACTTCGAGAGCGTGAGAGTGACCAAAAGAGTGACTTCGAGAGCGTGAGAGTGACCAAAACAGTGACTTAGAGACGCAGGTACGTTGTAGGAGTGAGGAAGACGCCAAGTGGATTATAGCACAGCGCGGCGAATTGCAGGAAAGAGTAGTCAAGAAAATTAGACCCGAATGGGAGAAAGGCGGCAAAATTCGTGTAACTCCCACAGGCTTCAAAACCATTAATCCGCCTCTGCCTAAGACGATTTTAATTTTTTAAAAATATTGACTTCACTTTAAAATATCCAAGGTTTCACTTTATTCATCTTTCGATTTTAATCCTCTTCTAAATCCATTTTTTGTGGAGCATTTCTAATATTTCCCGGTCCTATGAAATATCTAGCCTCGTCGTACGGATATTCCTTTTTTGTTATTCCTGAATAAAAGTGGAATTTCCTATTTAAAAGTGGAAAATATAAAATGTGAAGCTAACAAAATTGCTATCAATTTGATTCGAAAAGTTCACCCTCACAAAATTTAAAACAGGGAAACACAAAAGTGATGTAAAACTAACTAGATAACCAGGGGTGGTACGTGAGGGAAAAAGACAAGTTTGTGTATGTGTGTAGTGTATGCATGTGTAGAGCATGAACGAGCCAGGAGGAGAGTATAATTTACAAATCTTTGCGAAATGAATGCTCATCGAGATAGAACACAACACAGTCGAAAAAGGAGAAATGTCTTAAGGGAAGTAGCTGATGATATGCTTCCCAAAAACCCCAAACATTATAAAATTTTACATAATCGAGAGACACCAATCAGACATGTTTAAATCAATAAAAGATTAGTTCACTCGGCATTACAGGTACTGTAGAACCGGCATCAGTCATATAACCATAATCAGGAAGGTCAATGAAAGAGTTATAACGAAGACTTGACACACACCTACTTCGAATTAAACCACATCAATTGCAATGACATGAAATTGAAGCATTTTTCGTTTAATAAAGATGAACTTTTAATAATTTTTAAATAAAGATTTATATATTAATAATTACCTTAACTTTATGTTAATAACCTTCTGAGATGTAAATAGTATCCGATGAATTCATAAATAAATTGAGAAATTATACAATTTGCAGAAATATGTTTTAAGAATGCAGTTAGGGAAAAAATTATTCTCATAAAGGAAGGATCTTGTCAGTGTTGAAAGAATTAGTTCAAATTTTTGTCGATAGAGGACACTACACCTATGTTAATCAGTAGAAATATTCAGATCAGAGTCCTATAAAATGCAGGGTGTAGTAATCGTACACCCTCATTTCTCAATTTTTCTATTTTACTGGCGCTTACATAAAGTTTTCATTTAAATGTTGACATTGGGAGAATAAAGCAATACTGGTGAAGTTGTTTCAAGTCAGCCACTAATCGCTGGCTGTAGTTTACGAACGTTTCGGACGCAGACAGGATTCGAGTCCGGTCACTCTTACTCGATTTCATGCAGCGCTCTCTGTTGACGACATTCTGAACTTACTTTTTTTTTTCCTGTACCAAAAAAAATCTTTCGTGAGAACAACTTTCTTGCAAACCGACATTCAAATCGTATTTTCAGCCGACATTCAAATCGTATGGGGCACTCTGTACAAACCGTACTAAGATGAAATACCGAACAAAAAAAAAATTTCATTTATGAAAAATTATCATAAAATATATATAATGAATTGAAATATCCTAAAGTCGCAACGTGGAGGAAAAAATTTACTGTTAGGCCGCTATTACACTATAAAAGTTTGATAAAATCCCTTTTATAAAACTAAAAAAATTCAACCAATAAAGTTCATAGGTTACATTCGAGCAAATTCAACCGATAATCTTATTGGTTGAATTTTTCAAGTTTTATAAAAGGACTTTCAGAAAACTTTTATATTGTAATACCGGCCTTAGGGGAAATTTTATTCTGTGATTCTGTTTCAATTCGCATACGCTCAAGTCCTTTCAACGAATCCAGTTATTATGCGTCTAATCATCGACGAAAATCCGGTTATTATGTATATAACACAACCGGATTTCCCATATTTACCACATAATAAATATAAGAAGAATTTCTATTCATGAAGCCAATTGGAGAGAAAATCAACACCACACACCATATGTTTGCCAGGGCTGAGTAAGGGTGGTCTCATTCCTCTGAAGTTGCTCTTGCCGCCTAGGCTCAGTGGGCGTGATCTCAGATAAGGTTGCGTATGACTTCCCTGCCTTAATACTTTTTGACTAAAGCGCGACCTTGAAATACCAGGGTAGCCCATAGCAAGTATCCGGTTCTGTCAGGGCGATGACGTCAGCCAGTACCGACTCCGGCACATATTTGAGACTTTCCTGCCTTAATACTTTTTAACTAAAGCGCGACCTTGAAATACCAGGGTAGCCCGTAGCAAGTAACCGGTTTTGTCAGGGCGATGACGTCAGCTAGTACCGACTCCGGCACATCACGAGACGGCCCTTATTATAATAACATGGCCTTTATTTATACTCGATTTTCTCTAATGGCGCGCGGGATCCAGGTTCAAACACCGAACTAAATAACCGAAAGGCATTTCAAGTAACATTAGGATCGAATTCACACATTCTTAAACATTCTGAGTTACCGAGACTTGCAACGGTAACATCTAATTTGTTTATGTCCGGGAAAGAGTACGAAAAATATTTATATACGTATGTAACCATTCGATGGCGTAACCGGATTGATGAAGATGGAGGAATTTCTCGCAGACATTGGACAAAAATTGAGACATCGCGGAAAATAAATCAGATTTTGAATAAAGCGAACAATTTTGTTTTAACCCTTTTATATACTTTGCTTATTTTTGTATCCTCGATGTTTTTTTCCCCCGAACATGGAAAGAGAGCAAAATTTAGTATTCACGAATAAAATGTTGCATCTTTGGCACGTCGTGATGGAATGAGGGAAACATCTCTCCAAGGACTCTTATCTTTCTTCTAAGTTTTCTGTCTTAGAAAATTCCATGCACAAATTTTTCTAGAGAATAGAATTTTTGTTTTCCATTTTTCATTCCTGAAATGAATAAAAAAGGAATATAGCTTTTCTTTTTCTGCCCTCGGAAATAAACTTTTAAGAAATATATTTCGAGTTTCAACGGAGACAAATCACCAGAGTTTTCATTTCGGTGAGTTTCTTTCATGGAAGAGAAATTAAATCCGCGTGAGAGGAAAGAATGGAAATGGCGCCCCCCCCCCCTCCTCCGCCTTTTCAAACAATGTCGAATTTAATGCCAGCTTTCCCTCCGTTGTGTTTCCTTCATATCTTTTTTTTTTCCCCTGAATAATAATAATAATCTCTTATTCTGACTCCCTGTAGACAATGATTTGAATTCCAAGTCTTCATCTTATATGAAGTGAATATACTGGAATGCATTTTATATTAAAGCTTCGTTTGTAGAATTCTCGTGAAAATTTCGGGTGTATACAGTTTCCGTACATGTTTTTGTAGGAAATATTTCATGATGGGTAGATTTGATCACGTGAAATAATATATAAGAGAAGCTGCGATATTTAATGGTGCGGAAGCAAAGGCTGTGGATGAATACATACCTCACATAAATGTCTTTTTTTAATATTTTACATCGTTTTTTAAAAAAAAAATGGAATTGTCAGCTCTATCTGAACTGACAGTTATGATATTTATTTGTTTTTTTTTATGTATAAAAGGATTTGAAATTTGAGTTCATAAGAATGTAAGAAAAGTTTTCATGCTATACTCACGGCAATACTATAACAATAAATGTAAATGGATGAAACAAAATAATATATTACATTGTGAAAATGTAAATCTGTAATATAAAAATTTATGTAACTGAATGTTCATTAGGTTTTTAGACAAACTCTTAAATCTTAAAAAATTATATATAGCATTATAAAGCCTTTTATGTGACTAAAAAACCAAACTAAAACTAGTCTAGATAATGTTAGACACAATGCGTTCCGGAACTGGATGCAGAGTTTTCGTGCGAATGAAACTAACCTGAAACGTTAATTCGAATGAAACGAATCTGAAATGTACATTCGAATACGTATAACTAAATCTGACACGTAAATGTGAATGAAACTAAATCTTACATGTGATTGTGAACTTACATGCAAAAAAAACTAAATCTGTTATGGGTGAAAGCGAATGAAACTAAATCTGTTATGGGTGAAAGCGAATGAAACTAAATCTGTTATGGGTGAAAGCGAATGAAACTAAATCTGTTATGGGTGAAAGCGAATGAAGCTAAATGTGAATGCGGATGAGGTAAATATGAATGCGAATGGAAACTAAATTGTAAATGTAAATGCGAATGAAACCAAATCTGTTATGAGGGTGAATGCGAATAAAGCGAAATCTTAAATGGTGAAAGCGAATGAAACTTAATTTTATACGTGAATCCGAATCAAAATAAATTTTACACGTGAATGCAAATAATAAACTAAATCTGTAATAGATGAATTCGAATGAAAAACCAAATCTGGCATTTAAATGCGAATGAAGCGAAATCCGGTGTAAATCTGATCCGGGGAAGTAACTTCGCAGAGGCGATTTCCAGGAGCCCCCCGAGCTTCAGCTAATGATATAGCCCTGATGCGTATGAAAATGATTCTCACACGAGAATGTCTGAGAAACTGAATCTTAAATCCGGATGCTTATTAATTATGTGTGAATTACGTTGTTTTTTTTAATATGAAACATCAATAAGTACGTAAAATAATCTTAAATTTTGATGCGTATGGAAATAGATCTGAAACGTGAATCGGTACAAAAATAAATATTAAGGACGAATTGCGTAGGGGAAACAAAACATCCACAGTATTAATGCGCACTAAACTAAATCCAATAAAAATGTTAATCAAGGAATCGATATTAAAATTGCAATACGAAACAAAGCTTCCAATATGAATGATCATGGAAACAGAATCAAACATGAATGTTAGAGGAAAATGTGTGAGTTCATCATAAACCCATATATGAGATGAATATTTCATGGATGTATAGCTCAAATAAATTCCTATGAGATAATTCTTATGGATCCGATACTCTCTGTACTCTTCCTCATGTTTAATATTAATTCGAATATCTTTCAGAAATGTATGGATTGTTTTACACGATGAAAGTACGAAATTCGCGTGATTATTATTCCTCACAGTGTGTGTGTGTAGCTCTCTCATTTCACGCTACATTTCATTACTGTCAACATTTTCCTTACATATTTGAACAAATATTCCGTAATTCTGAATTTCAAATTTCCCAAAATAATTGTAAGTTTAATTATTCGTTATTGTAAAATCAAAAAGGGTTTCGGGAGAGAAGTCCACGACAATTTTAAGAAATTAAAAAATAAAATTAACCAATTGGCTTGAAAAGGGTGGTTTTTGCAGCTGCGTAGTTTGTTTGGGGTTTTTTGATAAATTTGAAATAAAATTAAAAATTTGACTTACAAATTGTGCTGAATGACGGAAAATTCGACGCAATGCAAGAAAAGCAACATAAAAGTGCAAAAATGGAGTTTACTAGAATTTGCTTGCCACACTTCAATATAAGCACTCTTTGTATAGCTGAATGAAGTTAATTTCTGGATCTCTCGAGAGAATTTTTTCAAATATCGTTGATCTGTGACACCATCTCTACACGATTCATGTAGGTCTATATGTAGCGCTATCTGTGCGTGAAATTGTAAACTATTCCCTGGAAATTCATGAGGAGTAAACCTCTAGGCCACGATAAATATTTCCATGCAAATCGCATCTTATATATATATATATATATATATATATATATATATATATACGATAAATATTTCCATGCAAATCGCATCTTATATATATATATATATATATATTAGTTGATTTTTCATTATTTTTAAAATAGTGTCATTGACTTTTCACCGAGTCTGCATATTAATTGACATGAAATAATACGTAAACGTTTTTAGATTCTACCAAAATCGCCTTTATGACTCAGTCACAATACACACAGAGAACAAACATGATGTAATTTCTACATAGCTGTTATATTACAGATATTTATCACACGACATAAGCATTTTGCTGTTATAAAAATGTCATAAATAAATAAATATATATGAGCTATCTTCCCCCTCCCGGAAAAAAATGCAAATGGGAGAAAAACAATCTTCTATTCTCACATATATGATCCAGAAATCAAGCTCAATTCTGGATCTCGAAAAACAATGTTTCAATAATATCGTTGATCTTGCGACACCATCTATACCAGTGGTTCTCAAACTTCGGAAGCCCGCGGCCCAACTGAATTCTTTATTTGAGTGGACAAGGTCCGCTTATATGAACATGACCAATGGAAATAAACGGGAAAAAAATGAAACGATAAATCACTCACGGCCCGGTAAGACTGTGTCAGGGCCCGGCAGTTGATAAGCATGTGAATGCAGATACTACTGCAATATTATGCATCATGTAGAGTTTATGATACAGCGCCATCTGTGAATAGAATTTTGAAACATTTTCTTCAAATTTAAAAAAAAAAAAACTCTACGCCACGATATACATATATATGTTTCTCCTTAAAAATTACAGTTTGTCAAGTAAATTGGTTGATTTTAGTTCATGAAATGTAGCATGTAGTTTTCACTCTCCCTGTATATTAATCAACAGAAAAAAAAATCCATCCACGTTTTCGGATTCCACGGAAATCGCCCTCCGACTCATAATAGCTACAATACACACACACACACACACACAACACATGATGTAATTTCTACATAGCCGTTATATTGCCTATATTAATCACACGAGATAAGCATGTCACGGTCGTAAAAATGGCATGTGCATGGCATAACTATATATATATATATATAAGCCCCCCCCCCCCCACCTCCCCATCAAAAAAAAAAATACAAATGGGAGAACAAAAGCTTCTCTCTCATATAAGATCCAAAAGGCGTACTTATTTATATATTTCTGTCTTTTATTCTCTTGCCGTTAATGTCGGCTCGGTAGTGGTCCTAAAAAAGAAGACGGAATCAATGTTATATCATGCAGCATCCGGGAATCGCCCGTACCAAGGAAGGCAACAAAAAAAAAAAAAATACATGAGAAATATAAGCAAAAAAAAAAAAATGTTCCCGAAGATTCCACGGGAAAAGAGGAACTAGGAGAGAAAAAAAAATATATACAGGAATCACGGGCTACCAAAGAAAAAGGAAAAGATAATGGTCTTCTTGGTAAAAAGTTAGCTCAGCCTTGGTATTATTCTTTCTCCGCTCGACCGAAAAGTCTTTGCTAAAGACCGTGATTTTTTTGATTTTGCTCTTTTTCTTCGCCTCAAGAAAATGATCAGATGTTTT
The DNA here is from genome assembly GCF_987345545.1 of Pholcus phalangioides. Taxonomy (NCBI): domain Eukaryota; kingdom Metazoa; phylum Arthropoda; class Arachnida; order Araneae; family Pholcidae; genus Pholcus; species Pholcus phalangioides. The sequence goes on along the minus strand of NW_028301615.1, from coordinate 21,181,950 downwards.
TCCTCTATTTTTCATCTCCTGTTTTCTTATTTTTCCCCGTTTCCCCCAATAATCCATCACGATTGTTACAATGATGTAATAAAATTATTTGTCAGTTCAATTGTTGCCCGTCACCGTTATAAATTGTTCTCGCGATCAATACCAACAGTAGATTCTCGATTATCCGTTACTCAGTTATCAGACAAACATACCGCTACCTCTCGCCATGGTGTGCGAAATAAGGAAGACAGGGGGGTCGTTTCTACGGTGGTGTATATGGTAGCATGCTTGGCCGGTTTGCGAAAGGGCCTAGGCTCAAATCCCGGTGGGGACTAGATAACTTTTCTTTCCGAGTTCACCTCGGCATGATAACTAGAAAATAGCTGTTCCCTTGATACTATGCTAATGTGAAAAATTGGAAGATAACATACTTGATTTCTATCCGTGGAAATTTGTGCGATAAATTTAACCATCGGTGATTTTTTGACGGTGAATTGCCGTTTGCGAATTGTTGGCGGTGAATTTAACTATCAGTGAATCGTTGTCAGTAAATTTTTTGTGCGGTGAATCTAACCAACAAGTAATCGTTTTCGTGAATTTTATAGATTTATAGGCTATTCTTCGCTTTTAAGCGATACCCAAGTCTCGTAAGTATTTCTAGGGGGTAAGCAAGAATCCTACATATTTCTTAGGGTAGGTATTCAATGTATTTTTCTCGGTGCGACCTATCTTTGTTCAAACACTGTACGTATTTCGTGGGGCAAAAAACATTTCAAGCCTCTTCTAAATTCAAAACGTAGTCCAAAACTCTTTTGCATTTCAAGCGGCACGCAAGCCCCATACGCATTTCAAGGAGGAATCACAGGTATCTTGCGCATTTCTTGGACCAGGCATCCAACTTTTGTTTTGGGTACTACTCATCTTTTCGCTGGCCGGCTACGCATTTCAAGTGGGACATATTTCTTAGAGTTGGCACCCAACACATTTTTCTGGGTAGGCAATATTCCTACTTTTTTCTTGGGGGTACACATCCCTGCGTATTTCTAGAAGTACCAAACCTTTTGGGCATTTCTAGAGGTACGCAATCCGCCTACATAGTTCCAGGAGTTGGGAGGGATACTTGAAGCAAGGAATGTTAGAAACCACGGCATTAGATTGATTAATGACCAACGTCTTTTTTAAATATGTCACAATTCGGGTATCGATAGGCTACGTAAGGGCGATTGACCGTACAGCAAGTACTTCTTTTTTAAAAGCTTTCTTCTTCAAATATAAAACCAGTCACGGCTTCAAAAAAAATATATATCAGCCAGATTTCAATAGGTGACAGAACCCTCCAAGATAGTGTTTCCCAAAGTGTTCGTCGCGGCTCCTAAAGGTGTTGCCAACGTATGTCGGAGGTGTCCGCGACGAGCTGGAGACATTGATTTTTGTGCCTATTTACGCTTTGAAGTGGTTCTTGGAAAATATCTACCAAACTATACTGGAGAGCCGCAGAGGAACCACGCAGGCAAGGGATCCGCGGGTGATAAAAGTTTGAGAACCACTTCGCCAAGACAATCATTATCTTGGCTCTTTTTTATGAGATGCATAGTTCGGAGCGAAAAGACTAGATGGCGCTTTCATTTTAGCGATATTGATTCATGTTGGATACCACTTTCCATGCCAAAAAAGCGATTGTCCTAACTTGTTCTACCACCTCCTAAAGACTGGTTTATCTTTCTTCGGAACATTCTATATGTAACCCGATCAATCAATCATAATCTACATTAATTTACTAATACGGCAAAAAAAAAATCTACCGCCCAAAAGTATGTACGAGAAGAATGAAGAGATTGAAAAGTGCTGATATATAGCACTTGGAATGCGAAAACAAAATCGGATATTCACCTAGTAATAATAGATGTTACTAAAGTCAGAACCTCCATTATTGGAAATACATTTAACGGGATATTTCCCTGGTCATTTGTTTATTTCCACGTGACTCTCTCTCTTTCTTTCAACGGCATTTTGGGTCATTTCTTTTCGGTGTAATCTACAGTTTCTCCGAGATGGGGATCGTTTATTTTCGGGGGGGGTTCGATTTCTTTCATGGATCATGGTATGAATTTATACGGGACTACTTTATTCCATGGAACCTTATAACTACGTCTAGGATTCCTATGACTGCATATTTTTTCGAGATTTTGCTTGTTTAGCTATTTTTTTTTGCGTGATAAAGCATTTTTCCATTATTTTCAGTCATTTTAACCTATTTTTGACCGCTCTTCCATTTACCAAATTTCACAAATTTTTTTTTTATAAATACAAATGCTACAACATGCAAATTGCTCAACGAGGCGGCTGAAAATGCAAAAATTAATTGTTATGATAACTAGTTACTTGAATAACATATTTGAGAAGTTCAAAAGGTAGACATTAATTTGCATCAATGCAAATTTAAAATTAATTACCTTTTCAATATATAGATTAATTAAGTTTTTAAATATTATAAATTGGGCGCGGTAGCCCATGTCGATAAGATACTCGCCTGAAGTACCAAAGGATGTTTGGAGGTGTCGCGATTTCGTTTCCCGGTTCGTCCTTGTCAGAAAAGTTTCCTGACGCAGGGGTACAACAGAAATGGTGGCATGACCGCATGAATGAATGAACGCCAGAACTTCGCCACTGGACTTATCCCGTTGCCGAGATCTCTTCCAGCCCAGCTTCGTGGGTGACATGACCGCAGAAAAAATTGCTACCGCAGGGAGTCCCCCATCGACGGGTTAGCGCACCAACCTCTCGATGAGTATAAAAAAAACAAGCCTACCGTTCGGAATCGGCAATAAATTGTAGGTCATGGTCTAAAATTAGCCCTCGTGCGCAGAAAATGACCGTGGTGCGACAAAAATGATAAAATTAACCAATATGAATTAAGTTTTTAATTAATATAAATTTGTCACTATCCCGGATGCAACTAGAGTCACCGATTTGGGAATTCTCATTGACGAGCGACTTAAGTTTTCTGAACATTGTTCAGCGGTTGTCAAAAAATCGAATAGAATGCTTGGTCTCATTTTCAAAAAGGTCTCTTCGCGTTCTCCTAAAGTCATTCTTCCGCTTTTTCGAGGCTTAGTTCGTCCTGGACTGGAGTATGCTGTAAGGTTTTGGAGACCATACCTACAGAGGGACATAGACTTGGTTGAAGGGGTGCAGAGAAGAGCTACGCGTGTCCTTATTGGCACACAGGGCTTGAGTTATGAAGAAAGACTTCATTTTTTGAATATGTTTACATTGGATGAACGCAGGTGTCGAGGAGATATGATCGAAGTGTTCAAAATTTTCAATGGGATGGATAGGATGGACCATGAACTTTTAGTACACCGCCAATCGACTGCTTTTACAAGGGGACACCAGTATCGATTGGTGAGGGACAATGCAAGGTTATGGTGTCGCAGGGAATTTTTCTCCAATAGGGTTGTTAATAAATGGAATAGCTTACCCCTGGAGGTAGTAAATTGTAACACAATTGACACGTTTAAAAAGAAATACGATAAACATGTTGGGGTAAATCGAGAAGCTATCCATTCTTAGAATAAGACAACCATAAGTATTCTTTATGGGCATTGTATAATATTTTATCATGTGTATATATTGTTTGTAATTTGTGTTAATTGCATTTTTAATTGGGTTGCTGTATTTTTGAAACATATGACAACCATATTTTTATGGGCATCTTTTTATCAGCCACCTCGTTGGGCATTTTGCCTGTTGTGGCGTTGTATTTGTATTTGTATTTGTATAATTAACTAAATTTTTCAATAAAAATAGTTGATAGTTATGGTTTCAGGGAAACCTCATATACCATGTGACAAAAAAATTTAGGGGAAAACTTTTTTTTTCCTATTTTTAATAAATTTATTTCTGTTCATGGTCATGAGAAAAAATTCCAGATCAAAAATTAGAAAGATATTTCCGAAAATTTCATTTTGAAATGCCATAAATACTAAATTTCTTCACATAAAAAAAAATTTTAAAAATTCTATGGAACTCGTTAGACTTATTAATTTCCAAAAAAGTTGTTTTTCATAAAATTTTGAATGAAAATAATTTGAAAAAAAAAATTGAACAATGCGTTGAGCAAATACATCGTCAAAAATGTGTTAAGGCTTCTTTTTTTTCAAGATTTTTAGCCATTTGAGGCAGAAATTCATTTCTTTTTTCCTAAAATGTTATTTTGCATATTTCAGCAAATGAAAATGATGGGTTTTTTTCTCTTTCATCTCCATTTCTTACTAAAAGATATTCAGGATGAGATAAAATGAAAATAATTCCAGTCCAAGCAACAACTAATTTTTAAAGTAGTATTAATTGCATTATAATTCCTCATTCTCACATATTATTTGGCTTTATATTTATTTTTCTTATTATTGATTTTACTGATCGACTCTATTACATAGAGTAACATTTTCATGAAATATACATGGCTGATCTTTGTGTATTGTACAGTAGTATTCTGATGGTAGCATTTATCGGACCGTATGTTCGCCGTTTCTTTTTCCTTTCCATCAACTTACAAGCACTTCACATCTACACGAACACGCACAAACTTGTCTATAACCCCCTTCATAGCACGCAAGGGCAGTCTGTAAGTTGCCAGGCAGTCCCCTCGGGCTGGACAGCGACGAGAAAAATCAAATTCTGTCTGTCTGTCACATTATTTGGCTAAAATTAATGTTATTGGAAATGGAAAACTTTTGGTATTGTTGTGACTTCATAATGCAAATTTTCAGTTTTCAAGGCGTATTTTCATTTTTTAAGGGGTTTTTCCAGTTTCTAGGGCATATTTTCATTTTTTTTTAAGGTGTATTTTCAGTTGTTAAGGTGTATTTTCAGTTGTTAAGGTGTATTTTCAGTTGTTAAGGTGTATTTTCAGTTGTTAAGGTGTATTTTCAGTTGTTAAGGTGTATTTTCAGTTTTTAGGGCATATTTTCAGTTTTCAGAACAGGAATGCACTTTTCAAGAGAATTTTTTATCAGTTTTTAGGTCATACAAAAATCCTTCCCTACTTATAACCATAATTATAATCATATCATCAACATTCCGATTAAAACTGAAATTATCTAAATCGAGGCGTCATTTTCCCCCTATTAAACGCTTATGATGGAAAGTAGAAATCTGGGTTTTGTTTTGTCCGTTATCTGGATTATCCTTTACTTTTTTTGTTGCTATCTTTTATCCCTTGGCTACGAGCCAATATACTGTTCTTTTTTCTCGTCCTGGATACCCAGCTTTTCTCTCCAGTTTATCCCGTTGTATCCCTAGCCGTATAATGCCGCAGATGTGTTCCCGAAGTTGTTTTTTTTTCCTTAAGAATTCTTTCTGCAGTTCCTGGGTTTTTTGTTCAGCTATATTATCTTTTGTTTTAATTCTCGGCCTGAAACTTCAACTGAATTCACCATGAGAAATTGAAACAATCTTTCTGCTATTTGACTATATTGGAAATAGCATTTGCAAGCTTTGATGAGTATCATAAAATGTTGGCAGTGGTATTAACATGATTGCCCCGTGAGAGTTTTCTCATCTTTAATCCATCGCTTTCTTGCCGGGCTGACTTCCTATCTTCGGCGAGAGCCTTTTGAAGTTCATGTGCCAATTTTTCAGTTGGTGACTGCCATCAAATTATAAACATTATCTCTTCTGTCTACTTTACCGCAAACCACCTCCGATTATATATCGCCATACAGCAATTTCCAACCAGTGGAGTTCGCTGGGAAATGAAGGCACCATCTATCGGTGTTAGCTCCAGGTTCGATAGGTAGGTACTTGTTTGTGATGTTCTTGCCCGGATTCGAATCCGCAGACCTTGACGGTGGATAAGATAATGGAAGACGGTAGATAAGATAATGGAAGACGGTAGATAAGATAGTGGAAGACGAACATCCTACCACTGCGCCACTCGGGCGCTACCACTTCTGTCTGGTTTCCACATTTGGACTGGATTCCAGAAGTAATGATTGATAACATCCCCATTGACCGATGAGAAGGTAGAGCATCTCTGACAGAGTGCTGGAAATTTAGATGTTTCATATATTTCTTGTGCGGGAGTTTTTAGTAATGGGAGATCCAGCTCTTCTCCGGCCGGATTGAACCGAGTTGCTTCGAAATAAAGTTTGAAATGAAGTAAAATAGAATGAAATCATAGTTTTCCTGCCTAATGGGGGGTTCTTCTAAGAGCAGAGGACAATGGTGGGTGAGTGTTGCGATATTGTATTTTGAGTGGCTTTTTACAAAGTTATCTTTTGGTTTTGTTTGTTAAATTTTTATTGTAATTTCTATTTTGAGCGGCTTTTAAGATGAATTTTTTTTTGTAATTTGAATTTTGTTTTTTGTTGAAGTTGAATTTCATTATCACGACCGCAGTCGTAGTTTAATTGTTTAACCCTTTCAAAAACCAAAGCATTCATTTTTTTTTTAATTTTCAAAATGTTTTTGCATTTTTGATTCTCAAAAATTGCATCAAAAATATGTCAGCAAATCTTTATATTTTCAAATTTCCAATTTTTTTTCCTTTTCTTTTGGGAAGATATAATTCACTTCGTTCAAATTGTTTCAGCCAAGATGACGCAGGGTATATCCATCTTCACATACAATTTTTTCCAGAATTTTGTTGCTGCATTTTATTTAATGAATCACATTTTTCCCAGAGGCACTTTCTCTTAAGCCATCTTAAAAAAAAAAACCCTGAAAGTTCAACTTTAAGTGCTGCCATCTGATGAAAGCCCCCAAAGTTCATTGTCACCATATCTTTAACTCAAAAATTACTCAATCCTTTAAGTCAGGACTTAACTCCTTACAGTCAAAAGATAAAAAAATTCTATATTGAGAAAAAGCAACCCCATCACTTATGTGGCAACAGGGTCTGAAAGGGTTAGAGATTTGATAGAATAGGAGCTCAAATAAAATTAAAATGGTGGTGTTTTTTTTTTTTCAAATATGTTCTTAATGCTTTATAATTGTATAAATTACAGAAGCGGCACAACGCAAGAGTCTGAATGTATTCAATGAGTATGTTTGATTAATTTAAATTTCATATATTCGCGTGGAACGGCACACGACAGAGACAGAAAGCTGTGATGAGAAAGCAATGTCAATACTACTGTTTGATTTTCAAAAAATAGACACTGAAAACTCTCTATTCAAGCTGATGATATATATTCCAATAAATTCATAACTTTCTCGCATTCCACATTCCGCATGAAATCAAGAAACAGGGTCATTAGGTAAATTTACAACTGTGAATATCAGTAAGTGTTATGGCCGATGTGCAGTCGTGCATGTGTCGTGATTTCTTTGCACGGAGGCGAACGCCAGGGCTCGATCCCTACAGGTTTATTTTGGTAGATAGTAGTACAGTGGAACCTCTACTAACGGGCAATCCCCATTAACGGACACCTCCCTTTTATGATGACACTTTTCTTATCCCCGATCCCGTGTAATAGGGTTTTAATGTATTTCAATCCCCACAATCTATACAATCACCCCGGGGTGTTGTCACAATAACATATACATTTTAATATATGTATAAGAACCAATTGCGACGTCGTATAAATATGAAAGTCGTATAAACGAGGCTGTGTTGTATTTTGTACCTCCCCTTTAGCGGACAAAATATTTGGTGTTCGTTATCGAGAGGTTCTACTGCAGTCGGTTGAAGTTGGTTTTCACGGACAATAATTATTATTTGATGGATTATAATTCATCACCACGCGTATCCTTGGATGAGTGACAGAATCACCTAGTGAGCGGCTGAGAGTCTGAGACACACGCTGAGCTCTCTCTCTCACTCACTCAAACTTCTTGGCTCAATTACTCTTGCTCTCTCAAATTAATCTCTAACTCACTCGCTGTCTCGGTCAACCACTAACACAGTCGCACAGTCGGTCATTTGCTCAAATCACTCGTTGTTTAGGTTACTCACTAGAGTACACGCGCGATACGAACTGTTTTCGGTGAAGTTTCCTGTCTATGTATTGATGTCGGTGAATTTTTGTCAACGAATCGGACATATTCATCAGTATAATGTTGGTAGTGTGAATTTTCCATCAGTGAATATTTTTCCTCAGTTTTCTGTCAGTGAACTTTATTCGTGAGTTTTTCGTCAGCGATTTTTTTTCCCGTGAATTTTTCGTCAGTGATTTCTTTTTTTCGTGAATTTCCCATCAGTGAATCTAACAATCAGTGCATCGTTCTTGGGGAATTTTTCATCAGTCAATTGTTTTCGTGAACTTTCTGTCAATGAATCGTTGTCGGTGAATTTCCGTCAGTGAATTTAACCGTTAGCGAATTTTGAGTAGGCAATTTAACCGTCAGTGAATTCTTGTCGGTGAATTTCTGTCAGTGAATTTTGAGCAGTGAATTCTACCATCAATTAAATTGGTTTCATAAATTTTTCTTCAGTGAATTGCTTCCGTGAACTTTCTGTCAGTCAATCGTTATCGCCAAATTTCCCACATCAGCCAATTGTTTCCATGAACTTCTTGTCAATGAAATATTTGCCATGAATTTTTCATCCATGACATTTCCGTGGGTTTTCCCATCAATCAATAGTTCTTTCACTTTTTTCAATTGTTTAGCTTTCTGTCAGTGAATTTTGACGGTGAATTTTTCCGTCAGAGAATTCTTGACAGTAAAATATTGGCCATGAATTTTTCGACAACGAATTGTTGGCAGTAAATGTAGCGGACTTGATATATACATAGCAAAGATGTTTAGTCCCGAAACCGTACAAGAATTCAATTTTCCACAAATTTTTAGAAATTTCAGCAAAACAAAAAAACCGAGAACAACAAAGTCGCAAACCTAACAATTAAACAGCATTCATAAGACCACAAACAAATCCTTCCTCACGCTTCCAGATTTCATCCAACGCATATCCTGAATAGTGATGCGATTTATGCGCATATATTTCCAGTTCATCTTCCGGTTCCGAACGGGATTCCACAGACTAATTATACGTTCGGTGCTAATAACACTTTAATGACTACTCGGAACGGGGAGGGGGGGCGCAAAAAAAAAAACCAATGGTCAGAAACGAATGGCCAATCAGATCAGGGGATTCAGTAAAACTACCTCCTATAGTCTCTGCAATGCTAAACTCCAAGTTATCAAGAAAGGCTCTCAAGAGGGGTCTTTTTTCTACACTTAACAACACAAGTTTCCAGGAATACACACACACGTGTGTGCACATGAGATTCTTATGCATGAAGAATTATTGAGAATAGCCTTTGCCATTTATATTCTCTCGTTGTGTTTGGTTCTCCAAGATTTTGCTCTCCTTTTCTCCAGTCATTTGCCAATCTCCTCTCTCTCTCTCTCTCTCTCTGTAGCCACGAAAAGGCCTCGCAGCGATAATCACAGGACATTAGCGTTTTAATCCACTCATTAAAGGAGATTACCATCCATTATCCTACTTCCAACTTTCTCTCACTCTCTCTCTCTCTCTCTGTCCTTCCACCAATCAATCCGTTGTTGTATTACGAACATCGGGAATCGTCTCGGCACGCCATCTAGGAATTAGTCGATTCTCGAGTTTTCGCACCATTTCCTTACTTATTTTTTTTTTTTTTTACTCTCCTCCTGTTCTTCGTTCTTCCCGTTTAGATGGCTGTAAACTGGATATAACGACTATAATGCAGAAGAAAAATGGTTTGCTTGCTAGCTTTCTGTGGATCAAAATCCATCTGTTTGGGATTTTTTTTAATATATCGACGTGGTTGTAGGACTGAACAGACGCGGGACCCTGTGCGAAGACGTTCTTGAGTCTCGTTCGCGGGGGATATTAAGAATTTTCTGATCCCTTATATATCAGGGGCTTCTTAAACATTTTTTTCTCAGCCACGACCCGAAATCAACAAAAGGATTAGATTCGTGACCCCTGGGACTGTTTGCTTTTCGAAATTTGTGAAACCAGTGACGCGATGCGTGCAATTATAACAGGACTGTAATGGATTTGTACGACTCATCTAAAAAGCTCCTGGGGACCCATAGCTCAAGAATCCCTGGTTGTAAGTATTTTGTACAACCTATCACAGAATCCCGTGCGAAGAATCATGTTTGGGTCTTGACCCATAGCTCTTGAATCCCTGAATATATAAGGGAATTTGTACGATCCTTCTCTCGGAATCTCGCTCGAATCAAGTTTGTTTCGTGACCCTTAGCTCGAGTATCCTTTGCAGTAAGTAGATCCGTACGACCCATTTTGGAAGCCCCTGTGACCGAAACTTTCGTCGCGACTGTTATCATGGGAAAATATTGCGGTAGCATTGGGAGTCCTTTCACCTTCCCATGTGAACGTTGCTTTAGATCAAGAATCCCTGCTTTATATAGTGGAATTTCCCATAACGAAGATTTCCCGCAGTGGACACCTCCCGTGGAACAGGGAAAAAAAATGTACCCTTCACTGACGTAATTTGTAGTTTTATACTTGTCTTCCATATTTTCACTTGAAAATATCGAAGCCAGATGGCAGTACCCGTATAACACTGAGAATCACAACGCTTACAACATAAATACGTTATGGCCAAGTTTATACACACACATATATATAACACGTTCCTTCGTGCGCCTATTTGTTAGAAATTTCTCCGAGGAATGTTTACTTGGTACATGTACGGTTAAGTGATCGTAGTAGTAGCAGTAGTTCTGTACGTGGTCTCTGTATAGCCCCATGTTTTACTGGACATTCCCATAATCTCCCTTATTTATGCCGTCCCAGCTTATCTAGAAATGTCTCGTTCTTTCATATATTATAATTCACTGCCACTTACAATAACCCTTCATTTTCCACCCGTTGGCAATTTTTTATGATTTCCACTATAATTTGGTGAATTTTTGGTGACTGTCCTGGGATTTTTTCAGGATTCTTATCTCGCTAGAAATGCTTGCCTACTAATTTGCATACTCAATTTCGAAAATTGTCATCAAATCTTTGTTTCATGATGCCCCGCCCCGGGTCATGCCGGGGGTTAATACGCTTGAGCTAATACGAAATTCGATGCTTTTAAGATAGCTCGGACTAGCACGAGAAAAATCCCACAGGGACGAATGATAGTTAAGTCGATGGTTTTAACCTTTGTGCTCCTTGGACCCTTCGTGACAATAAGATGTCCACGGACCCCTTGTACCAATAAAATGAATGGTTTTGCTGCCCTTGGGCTACACGAATTTTGCCACTTCAGTCACTCTTTTGATCATTTACACCTTCACACATGCTCTAGGTCAGCGGTTCTCAATCTTTTTTGACTCGCAGAGCCCTTTCTGGTATATAATTTCTATGGAGGAGTCCCGTAAGCCTATTTTCCATTCATTCATCAAAGTTACTGATTTATTAGTATTATTCAAAAATACTTATAATTATTTTTTCCGAATTTACTGTGTTTTTGTATTTTTCTCTCGAGCTGCCGCGGAGCCCCTGGGGAGTTCACACGGAGCTCCAAGGGCTCCGAAGAAACCAGTTGAGAACCACTGCTTTTGGTCATTCACATGCTTTCACACTTTTTTTGGTCATTCACATGCTTTCACACTTTTTTTGGTCATTCACATGCTTTCACACTTTTTTTGGTCATTCACATGCTTTCACACTTTTTTGGTCATTCACATGCTTTCACACTTTTTTGGTCATTGACATGCTCGCACATGTCTAGGTCACTCCCTGGCCTGGTCACTCGCTCTGTGGGCAGAAACGGATTTATTAAGGGAATAAAAATTGCCCTTCTGCCATTCTACTAATTTTCTTGGCCAATCATCCCTCATATTTGCCGCCCCTTTGGACTTGCCGCCCTTGACTATAGCCCGCTGAGCTCCCTCGTAATTTCCAACCCCTCTTAAGAATATCATTCGGCATTTAACAATGTAAAAAAAAAGAATTCCTTTCTTATCCAAGCTCACGGACCAAGCTCCCTGAAATCTTTCCAAGGACCCCTGAGTTATACGTTGAACCTTGGCGTTAGGTTTCGTTCCTGAACTCAACGAGCAAGCCGCATGACAGCCAAAGAAGCACAGAAGCTTTCCAAAAGAAAACGTAGCGCCATCTATAGTGACTTTCATACACAATATCGCTTTTTATTCCTTTGTATATATCCACACATACTTCCCAGATAACACAATAGACAAGATAAACCAGAGACTGTATAACACACACACACAAGCGCAAAATTTCCTGTCTATGTAAAATCCCATGGAAAAATTTTTTCCCTTCTCTATAAGATATAGAAAACGAATAGAAGGAAAAAAATTCTAAAAAATTTTTATTGAAAGGTTATTCGGAAGAAAATTTCAAGGAAAAATGTGATAAGAAAAAAAAAATTCCTGACGAAATATTCCGGGATGAAACAGGAGAAAAAAAAATTATGTTTCCGAGGAAATGACGTTTTCACGTAGATTTAGATAAGGACGTGGGAAAAAAGATGAGATAAGAAGAGAAGAGAGAGGTTTTCTTTTTTTTTGTTCTTTTAACCAAAGGATAAGAGACATAGAGATGAGAAAACGCTTCAAGTGATAAGATGGCAGGTGAGCAGCAACGACAGAAGATAACCAGGATATGAGATGATTCTCCTCCTTCCTCGGAGATGGCGTGGGAAAAGGAGATTCATCTTCAGCACCTGAACGCATCCAAGAAACGCTTGTTTTCCGCATTTTTTACCCTTGGAGAAGATGGCGCCGAATTAAAATGAAAGCAGAACTTTCGAGAGGATTCCTAACGAAGGAAGATAGGGCTTAAGAGCGTAAAGGTCTCTTCACGTGTCAGAGGTAGTGATACACGTCAGTTTCTGCAATTGAAAGGGTCGCAAATGATTTTTTTGGTCAGCGCGTTTATTCCATATGTTGAGCCACTGGCGCCAAAAAAAAAGGGAGAAAAAAAATTCTAAAGTAACCAAAGGAAGTAAAGTAGTAAATGTTTGTAGTAGTAGTTGGAAGTAGTAGTAAAATGTTTTTTCCCCTACGTAATTGGCTGTGAAAGGAAGAGCAGAGATTTGAACCTGTCGATGCTCATGTTATAAGCAAGGTTGGCATATTTTGGCGAATTCTAACTAGGTTAATGCAAGTGAATTTGTCACCCTGGGTTCCATTGCAGTTTTTTTTTTTTTTTTTTTTTTTTTTTTTTTGATGGTGTGAGCACGGTTGCCATATTTTGGCGACTTCTTAAGTGGATGAATGCAAGTGAATTCCTGACCCTAGTATACGTAACGAAATTTTTTGCCTTGATGTGAACTACCACTCATGTCATTTCAACGGTATAGTTTTTGCAATAAAAACATGAAGTTTTTGGTCAGCACCAGAAAGTTAAGCCACTGGCGCCAAAAAAAAAGGGGGGGGGGGAGAGAGATAAATTCTAATGCAACCTTGGTAGTGGAAAAAAGAAAATTTTCCCCACTCACACACGCATACCTACAGAGGAGTGGATCTTAACAGCGGTCCACGGAGAGTTTTCGGGCGTTCGTGAAGTTAGATAAGAAAAACAATCAACTCACTGTTTCACATTGCTACGAACTTCATATTATTTTGTACAGGGGTCCGCGGCATTCATTTTATAAGCACCGATGGTCCATGGAACACGAAGGTTCAGAACACCTGCCTTAGAGAGAGAAAAATAGTCTTCTTTTTACTCCATAATGGCCTGTCACTGGATAAACTAATGTCGATTATAATGATGTGAGGGAGTTTGTCATACATTAGCGACTTCTGAGGAGTGGAGTGAAATCCCCCAAATAAGAGGGATGAAATCCTGGGTTCAATTGTAAAAACAGTTTTTCTTGGCTTGTATCTCTCTCTCATTTTTATGGAAGAGTTCTGGGACACCCTGATTCCCGCATTCCCTATTAGGGTCGGTCGAGTCAAGCAATATTGTATATCATTCGATCTACATTGGTGATTGTATGGCAGAGGTTTCCGAAAGGTGGTCCGTAGACTCCTGGAGGAGGAGGGGTCCACAATGAATTACTAAAGGATCTGTGCGCGATATGTTCCAGAACAAAACAAAAATTGGAATAACTATGACTTGGAGCAAGGGTTCCCCCGGTTCCCTCAGTGTTCAGCAAATGGTTCCAAACGCATGTGAGTATGATTCTCTTTTCATACAGAGTGGGCTAAAAGTCCATTAAAATAGTCGGGATGACAAAAAATTACAGAAAAATACGGGAATATTCCTAAAAATACGGGTTACACGATCACTATACACTTGATGAAATATGGCCACCCTAGCTCTAAAAATTAATAGCGTTGTTACTACGTGAAACATAATACTTCATTGACACCTTATCAAGCTCAATTGTTGTAAAAAAAAATGCATTATTTGACTTTTTGTTGGTGTTTTATTTTCCCACGAATAACAACAATAGGGGGGAACTCGCAACTCAGTGAAACGCATATTACTCTTGAAATTCCATTTTCTACCAGACAAAGAAACTATCTTTCATGGATGGAGAAAATGCCTGAAACTGCTAACACTTCCATTATCCAAATAGTGTTACCCACCATTTTGTAGAACGTTACTGAATACTTTTACAATCCGTCTCTTCCTCACACATTTTACGAAAACTCATTTGCGTGGTGGTGGTGGTGGTGTTGCGAGATAAAAGTGAACAACGCCAGGAATGTGCATTTTCTCCACACAAATAGGTTAGCTGGTGTGTGAGTTGATGGTTCACTCCCTTGAATGAGCTGCAGTGCTGCAGTACACACAACACCAGAAGAAGAAGAAGTCGAGTCCATTAACAACCTTCCACACTTACATCGTTTGATACGCTTAATTAATAGGAGGGGGAGGAGAATTACTTGGGATTATGATTGTGCTTTCTGTTGACTATTTTTATCGGCGTATGACTTGAACAACGTGTACATGTCATTCCAAAAGTGACGAAAGAGTCATTATATCCATATAAATACAAATACAAGGCCGAAACAGGCAAAATGCCCAACGAGATGGCTGAGAAAAAAATGCCCATAACAAATAGAGATATCATATATTTTCAAAATACAGCAACCCCCCAATTAAAAATGCAATTATAAAAACTATATATACATGATAAAACATTACATAATGCCCATAAAATGTATTTATGGTTGTCTTATTCTAAGTATGCATAGCTTCTCGATTTACCCCAACGTGTTTCTCGTATTTCTTATTAAACGTGCCAGTTGAGTTAGAATTCACTGCCCACGGGGGGTAAGCTATTCAATTTATTAACAGCCCTATGAGAGAAAAATTCCTTGCGACACCACAACCAAAAATTGTCCCTTACTAATCGATACCTGTGTCCCCTTATGAAAGCAGTCGATTGACGGCGTATACAATCTGAATTGTATACGTCCTTCCAATACAGAGGGGATTTTAATACATTAAAATCCCCTCTCTCTTAACGGACACCTCTCACATGCGGTCACCCCTCTTTTACGGCAGGAAAATACTTTTCCCTTGTATAATCAAAGTACACATTTCAAACCCCTGATTAACGGCCACCTCTCTTTTACGTACGAATTCTTTTGTCCCGTCGGTGTCCGCAAAAGAGAAGGTTTTACTGTAATTCGTCAGCGTCCATCCTATCCATCCCGTTGAAAATTTCGAACACTTCGCCCATATTACCCCGGCACCTGCGTCCTTCCAATTTAAACATTGATCCAATCAAAAAATGAAGTCTCTTTTCATAACTCAAGCCCCGTGTGCCAACAAGGACACTTATAGCTCTTCTCTGCACCCCTTCAACCAAATCTATTTCCCTCTGTATGTATATCCTCCATAACATTACAGCATAGTCCATTCCAGGACGAGCTAAGCCTAGGAAAAGTGGAAGGTTCCAAAATTGGCGGACAAATTCCAAAAATGAAAAAACGGAAAGAAATGTACCGTTTTTGCTGCGTTATGCTTGGAGGAAAACAGTATATCTTCAATCAGCGCAATTTCTGTGTTAGTTACAAAACTTTGAAACAGGTGACGCTGCAGTCCGAGAAAAAAGTCTTAAACACGATGTTTTCAAAATATCCAGTATTTGTAGCGACCACCTGGTGTAGTCTCAGAATATGAATGGAAGAAACCCGCCTCTCAGCCGGCATGTCCTGAACTGAACCCAGGCGAAAATCTGGATTTATTCAAAATGTTCGTCAATACATGATGCTGCAATCTGGAAGCTAAAATACTGTACCTATTTTCAAAATATCAACCATTTACAGTGGGGAGGATATGATTCTGTCTAAGAACAAAATTCACAAAACCCGTGCCATCGACGAAGTCGAGTGGCCTGAATTCAATTCATATGGAATTTCGAAATTAGTTATAAAGTTCGTTAACAGATGACGCTGCAGTGTGGAAGAACTAATACGGACATGCAAAATACCCACCATTTACAACAAGAAGAACATGGTGTAGTCTCACAAAAAAAAAAAAAATTCACCGGAACCCACGCGGGGGGGGGGGGGGTCACAGCTAGGATAGCCTGAAGTGCTAGACAGACTTCCGAAATTAGTTACAAAGTTTTTCATGAGATGGTGCTGAAGTCATGAAAAAACTAAGATATGGTATTGTCAAAATGTCCACTATTGCCAGCTACAACACGGTGTATAGTAAAGTACGTTATTTTTGAAATACAAAGAAACCTGTACGAAATGGAACGTCAACAGTCAGAAATAATATTCCGTTTTAGACACAGATTTTCATTTTATAAAGGTGCAAATAAAAGCACTAATCATTGAACAGACTATATTTTGATTCCGTTTAAGACAAGTTTTCGTCTCATACAACGTCAGTCTTAGGCAAGTTTCACTGTATCTACCATCTGTGATAGCAACAACATAGTGTATTGTCTCAGAACAAAATTCGCACAGAAACCCGTACAAACGTCTCAGCCCAGAACTTAATTTAGACACGTTTTAAAAATTAGTTGCAAATGCATTTCAACAAATAGCACTGAAGTCTGAAAAAAAAACTAAAACGCGATATTTTCTAATTATCCACCGTTTTCAACAAAATAATTCAGAACAAAAAAAACATGGTTTTGTTGGAAAATTTGTTAACAGATGACGCTGCAGTCTGAATACGATATTTTAAAAATCCTGGTGTATATGTTTTCACAGATTTCTGATAATTTCGTGTCGAGACTGCACCATATTGTTGCCATGTGGTACAAAAAATTCAAAATTGAAACCAATTTCGAAATTCTGTCTGACTGAAAATTTACTGTTTTCCGAAGCACAATATTCATCTCACATGCTTGTGATGCTGAACATCATTTCCGTAGAATTAATTTTAATCCCCAGCAATTTGTTGCAGTGCTTCATTACCAGAGAAAACGATTTTTCGGTGATTTTACCATTAATTGGCAACTTCGCGTACCTTTGGCAGCATTTTTGGCGACAACTAGAGATTTCTCTGTATTTTTTTTGTGTTTAGTTGAAACCAATGACCACTTATTTTTCTCAAGGAAATAGGGTCAACCTAGCCATCAACTACCACTTAGGATCAGGAAAAACTGGTATCTTTAGGCTTGGCATATTTCCTCTGTAAAAACTTTACTTACTAATTAAAATACGTGAATGGGATCCTTCATACGACAACGTTGCCAATTGCCACCAGAAAAAAAAAATGCCAAAGGTAAGCAAAGTAGCCAACAAACACTAAAATCACAATAGTAAGACATATAAAAAAAAAAGTCTGAGATTTAAATAAATGCCGCCAAAATGATAAAGGCCTTCAACAGCCTTCCACTAATTAATTAATCATTCTGAATCTTGAAAAAGAATGGAAATTTTCATTTAAAAAAAAATTAACGTGTAGATATTTAGTGAAATACTTCGTAATTAGCGTTTTGTGTGCGTGTTTCCATTTGATTGGTTGTCATCGATCACGTGAGCTGCCAAAGGGCAAAAAAAAAAAAGAAAGTAAAATTTTTAGGAGAAAGGGTATTTTTCTCCCATTTTAATATCTGAACTGAAAATATTATTAATTAACACGCACAAGAAAAGATAATAAAGGTTATAAATGTTACACACACGATGTAAAAATGTCTCCAAAGATGGCGGTCGTTAAAGAGAATTTAAAATTTTTCTTCGGGGGGTTTTTTTTTTTGGATTTCTTGGAGTCCATTTAAAGAAATACTTCGCCGAGATTTCGTCAGATTTTTGTTGAAGAGTGTTGTGTGTGTAATTCGTTTTGCTCCTGATTTATTACCCTTTGAAAATGGCACATTCAAAAATATTCCGTAATTGGGAATTTAAAATATCTGAAATTCTCTGTTATAGAGTGACAAAGCGATACCTTTGTGGTAGTGAGTGATTATGCATGACAGGTTTTTGAATGAAATTTAAATTATTTTTAATTTTTAGTTTCGAGTGTAAGTAATGTTCCTACTCAACAATCTTTTATGAGTTCATTATCTGTGGTCTTGGGTTTCAGTCATTGTTGTGTTATCCTCGGCTTTAGTAATTATTGTGTCATTCTTGGTTTCAATCATTGTCGTGCTGTTGCTGGTTTCAGTCATTGTTCTGTTTCTTGATTTTAGTCATTGTTGCGTCGTTCATGGCTTTGGTAATTGTTGTGTTGTTCATAGCTTTACTAATTGTTTTGTCGTTCCTAGCTTTATTAATTGGTGTGCTATCCTTGGTTTCAGTCATTCGTCTCGTTTGTTCGTGACTGTAATCATTGTTATGCCATTCTTTATTTGTGTGTCATTCTTTATTTCAGTAGTTGGGTGTCATTCTTTATTTCAATAATTGAGTCGTTCCCGGCTTTAGTAATTTTTTTTTTTTTTCCATTTTTGGTTGCAGTCATTTCTGTTGTCCTTGGTTTAGACATTATCGTGCTGTTGGTTTCAAGTTTTGTTGTGCATTATTCAGCTTTATTAATTGTTGCGTCATTCTTGGTCTCAATCATTCGTCTTGTTGTTCTTGATTTTAGTCATTTTTGTATCATTCCATAAGTCATTGCCATGTTATCCTTGGTTTTAGGCATTATCGTGTTGTCCTCCTCTGGTAAGTCAATGCCGTGTTGTCCTTGGTTTTAGACATTATCGTTCGGTTGTTGGTTTTAGGCATTATCCTACTTTTGTTGGTTTCAGGCATTGTTGTGCGTTATTCAGCTTTATGAACTGTTGCGTGATTCTTGGTTTCAGGCATTCGTCTTTTTGCAATTGTTTTTGGACATTGTCGTTTTTTTTTTTTTTTTTTTTTTTTCGTTTTTTTCATTGTTGTGTCATTCAGTAATGTGCTTTCAGTTGTGTGGAAATTCAGTTGTGCCTTCAGTAATTGTTGCGTATTTAGTTTATATATGAAATGATTTCGTTTTTATATTTACACTTTATTTACAACGGATAATATTTACACAATACAAACGGGAATGCTGGTAGAGGGAAATGTAGCCCGTGCATGGTGAGACACAGACACGCGCGTCGGTGAGTAGGACAACATCAACCATCAACAAACCGAGCCAGACGCCTTTGACTCCCGATTTCTGTTGTGATGCCACCAGCAGAAAATAGACTAATAATTATACAAGCTGGGAAGATACGCCAGCGCCATCGTGTGGGCAGCACTACAGTACCCCCCTCGCAGTCCGAAGGACGAGGACAGAGGAGAAAGAATTAAAGTTTAAAAGTCACGTGCTTCGATGAACGTAGACGGTTTCTCCAAATATTTTTGCAGGTCGTTGTCTTTTTTAGGATGCTTTTCGGAACGACGGAGGAAGTTTTTGGCACGGATACATCTGTGTTTTTGTTGGTTGGCTGAGGCCCACTGCCGGTGAGCAGAAACGCAGGTTTTAACCTGTCGACCGATACCATGGAAGGTTTTTCCTTTTATGAGAAGGCAAAATGTCTTCTCACCACGTTTCAGCACTTCGTACGGTCCGTTGTAAGTGGGGACGAGTGCTCGTTTTACTGTGTCTGACCACAGGAAGACGTGGGTGGTTTTCTTCAGTTCCGAATGTATGTACAGTCTCTTTTCACCATGCGCCGTTGCAGGAGTTGGTTGTAGCTGCTGCATCTGGTCCCTTAGAATGGAGACAAATTCTGTGGGAAACAATTCTGTTATGTTCTGTTTCGTATGTTGTTACTACTGTTGGTGATCAGATCGCCAGGATCTGAGCTCTGTGCCGTATACGAGTTGTGCTGGTGTGGCTTTGAGGTCTTCTTTGTAGCAGGATCGTAGCCCTAACAGGACTGTTGGAAGTGTGTTCACCCAGTTCATGTTTGACCTAGCTATCAGAGCTACTTTCAGTTGTCGATGAACTCTTTCTATCATCCCGTTAGCTTGAGGATGGTAAGGTGTCGTCCTGATGTGCTGAATGCCAAGGAGTTTGGTGAGTTCGTGAAAGATGAAGCTTTCGAACTGTCGACCTTGGTCTGTTGTTATTTTCTCTGGGGTTCCGAAACGACTGATCCAGCCAGAATAGAATGTTGAAGCAACAGTGGCTGCTGTCATGTCCTTCATCGGTAAAACTTCGATCCAACGGCTGAATCGATCGATGCAGGTGAGGCAATATGTGTAATCTTGGGATGGCGGAAGTGGACCAATGATATCGATGTGAACGTGCTTGAAACGAGCGTCTGGCATTTCTATTTTTCCTGGAGCGGAAGCAGTATGTTTGTGCACCTTTGACTTTTGGCAAGGCACACAACATCGAGTCCAGGTGGTGCAGTCTTTCCGAATTGAAGGCCATACAAAGCGATCGCAGACAATACCTGTTGTTGCTTTGATGCCTGGGTGGCATAGATTGTGAAGAACGTCGAAAACGTGTCTTCGAAGAGTATTCGGTATATATGGGCGTACTCGATTGCAGGATGTGTCACACCAGAGTGGTTTGTCTATACCAACTAAATTGCAGATGTTGAGTTTTAAAGAGGAGGAATGCTTAAGAGAGTCAAGTTCACTGTCGGTCGCTTGAGCTTCTGCGATCTTGGAATAGCCTATTGATGGAGGACATGCAATGGCTTGTATTCTAAAAAGAGCATCAGAGACTTGGTTCTGTACGCCTGATACGTGTCGTATGTCGGTGGTGTATGCTGTCCGATGAAGTCAAGGTGTCGTATTTGTTTGAGAGATGTCTTGTGAGCCTTTTGACAAAACGCAAACGTCAAAGGTTTCTGGTCGGTGTAGAGGATGAAATGTTTTCCTTCGATCATATGTTGAAACTGTTTCACTGCTTCATACGCTGCTAATAGCTCTCTGTCGTAAGCGCTATAATTCATCTCAGCTTTGATAAGCTTCCTGGAGTAGAAAGCGAGAGGTTGCCAGTACGAGTTGACAAGCTGTTGTAGGCAAGCACCGATTGCTGTGTTGGATGCGTCTACCATGATAGAGAGTTCGCCTGATGGATGTGGAAAAGCAAAAAGGGTTGCAGAAATGAGTTTTTGCTTGCAATTTACGTACGAAAGTATGATTTGATGTTTCCGTCCACTCGATCTTCGCGTTGCTTTTGACTTTATTTTGAAGATATAAACATAGTGGAACTTGTATTTCTGCTAACCCAGGAAGGAATCTTTGATAAAAATTCAGCATTCCTAGAAAACGTCGAAGTTCTGTGATGGTTGCCGGTCTTGGGAAATCTTTTATCGCCTTCACTATCAGGAAGAGGAGAAATCCCTTTTGATGATATCCTGTGTCCCAGAAATGTGACTTCATCTTGGAAGAATTTGCACTTCAGAGAGTGGATCTTTAGACCATGTTCGGCCAATCGTTTGAAAACTATGTCCAGATGCTGTTTATGCTGTTCAGAGTTCGCTGATGCGATGAGGATGTCATCTATGTATCCCGCTGAAAAACTCGGACCAGCCAACACTTGGTCGATGTAGCTCTGGAATGTCTGGGCGGCATTGCGAAGTCCGTAGGGCATGAAAGGAAATTCATAAAGCCCGAAAGGCGTGATGACGGCAGTCTTGGGCACGTCAGCTTCTGCCACTGGAATTTGTTGATACGCCGAGACGAGGTCGATGGTCGAGTATATTGCAGTCCCATGAAGCATGTGGGTTAGGTCATGGATATGAGGAATGGGATATCTGTCTGGTGTGGTGATCTTATTTAGCTGACGGTAATCACCGCAGATACGCCACGCACCATTAGGTTTCTTGACCATATGAATTGGACTAGCCCATGCACTGTTTGATGGCCGACATAATCCTTGTTTTTGCATGTCCAGAAATTGCTTTTTGGCGCAAGATAACTTTTCTGGAGAGAGATGGCGAGCTTTAGCAAAAATTGGCCTACCTGTTGTCTCGATGATATTCTCACAGCATGGTTTGGAGTTTAGCGAAGATAGCAGGCTTTGATAAGTTGCGTCACCGTCGAAAAGTTTGATTGAGTGCACTTCTGACTTCTTTATCCGGAAGCAAATTGAAGTTGTACAAGAAATCGGCTCCAAGAATCGGTTTCGGTACCGCGGCCAAGAGGAAAGTCCACCGGAAGACTCTGCTGAGTTGAAAATCTAAAGTGACTGTTCGCTCACCATAGACGTTTATTGGAGACGAATTTGAAGCGGAAAGTTGGAGAAGTGGTTGACGTTTGTCAGTGCTGCACGCTGGGAGTATTGAAACGTCAGATCCAGTGTCTACAAGGAATGAAATGTTGGTGCTTCGATCGGCTACAAATAAGCGACGAGATCTCGTTGGCAGGGAGCATGTCGCGACTACTCTCCGCCTTCGCCGTTTTTTGTAAACCTGCATGGTGAAGTGCACCTTCTGGCTTGATTGCCAAATGTCTTATGGTACCAACAAAATTGCCTATCCGGCAACGTAGGTGGTGATGTTGATCTCTTTGAACGGGAGAAACTCGAGCGCGAAACACTACGGGAACGCACGCGCAAAACTGTTTTCAGTTCGCGGCGTAGTTGGGAAATCTCTTCTTGGAGTTGTGCGACCGTGTCCGACTGTTGACTTTTGTTCACGGCGTCTACATGAGGTGGGCTTGCTTCTTGGATCTTGTCGGCCATTTTGTCAAGGCTCTGCCGTTTTGTCAAAGGTTAGTGGGCTCACGACAGCGAGTATAGATCGAGTAGATTTGGGTAGTTGTTGCAGGAAGAGTTCTGTCAATAGTTCGTCCGAAACGCTGAGAGATTCCGCTCTTCGTTTTAATTCACGGAGAATGTCAGACGGTTTCCGATCTCCTAATGGCTCACAAGCGAGAAGTTTCCTAAGCTGTGTAGACGAGGATTCACTACAACGTGTGACTAGTTCGTGCTTTAGTTTTTCGTATGGCTCCGAAGTTGGCGAGTTCATGAGAATGTCTCGTACTAGAGATGCGTTATCTGGAGGAAGATTTGCAACGATGTAGTTGTATTTTGTTTTTGACTCTGTTATCGGTTTCGGAGCGGCTAACTCAAAAGTGCTTTCACACATCACGAACCATAACAATACATCACGCACGTTGAATGGCGGCATAACTACGGCACTCACCTCTGCCATGGTGGTTTCTTTTGCTTCACGTCCGATGTCGCCAATGTTTAGTTGATATATGAAATGATTTCGTTTATATATTTACACTTTATTTACAACGGATAATATTTACACAATACAAACGGGAATGCTGGTAGAGGAAAATGTGGCCCGTGCATGGTGAGGCCCAGACACGCGCGTCGGTGAGTAGGACAACATCAACCATCAACAAACCGAGCCAGACGCCTTTGACTCCCGATTTCTGTTGTGATGCCACCAGCAGAAAATAGACTAATAATTATACAAGCTTGAAGATACGCCAGCGCCATCGTGTGGGCAGCACTACACGTAGTTCAGTAATCGTATCTCATTCTTGGCTTCAGCAATTTTTTTATTCTTGTTCTAAATCCTGTCATGCTGTTCTAGGTTTAAGCCACTTTCATGCTCTTGTTTCAGTTATTGTTATGCCAATCTTGGTAAAAGTCATTATCGTATTAATCTTGGTAAGAGTCATTGTCGTGTCAATCTTGGTAAGAGTCATTGTCGTGTCAATCTTGGTAAGAGTCATTGTCGTGTCAATCTTGGTAAGAGTCATTGTCGTGTCAATCTTGGTAAGAGTCATTGTCGTGTCAATCTTGGTAAGAGTCATTGTCGTGTCAATCTTGGTAAGAGTCATTGTCGTGTCAATCTTGGTAAGAGTTGCTCTCGATCCTTGAGTCATCGCTCTGTCATTCTTGGCTTTAGTTATATGCTGTGTCATTTTTGGTTGCAGTCACACATTGTTCCTGTTTTCAGTCATTATCATGTTAATCTTGGTATTAAGCATTGTATTTTTTGTTCTTATTATTAATCATTGCCATGGTATTCTTGATCGTGGTCTATCGCTATGTTATTTATGGTAATAACCGTTGTTGCGATACACTTTCTGTGTTGACTAAGTCTGTGGAATTACAGCGAGTTAGTGAATGCCGAAAAGTGTTTTAAATATATTAGTTTCTCATGGGGTGTGCGTTTTTTGTTTGAAAACGTGCCACCATCTATCTTCTGGATTTAGGGTGAAAACTATTCAAGTATATAAACCATAGTTTCCCAAACTTTTTGTTCCACATCGCCCCTTTCTTCAAAATCATTTTTATCCCATCGCCCCCAACACAATCGAACCTAAAGGAACCTATGTTCCAACCATAGCTTCTATCGCCCCCCTGGACAATTCCATCGTCCACTTTGGGGAACACTGATATAAACACTGGACATGTAGACATCTCTTTAAGGATAAGGGTTGAAAAAATTGGTTTATAGGAGGAGATGGAGAATTGTATTCGAATAAAAAGTTTAATTTCCAAACCAGCAAAAACAGGAACTCGAAGGGCCAATGACTTGAGAATAGAATAGAATTTGTTCGGATAGAGAGAACAACGACGCGTCGAGGTAAATAAATAAGAAAAGAAGTGGTGGCAACAACGAATGAATGCGTGAAGGAGGAAGGTTCCTTCCCAGAGTGGAGTTTTGTATTGCGTTGATGTTGGGTAGGTGTTGTTGAGTTTCCGAAATAAGCTGATTTTAAAATTGGCTCTTTATTATCTGTGCTGCGAAGTTCCCTTAAGATGTTGCCTTTTCTCTCTCCTCGAGATAGAAAAGGAAGGTGGGATAGTCCTGAGAGTTTCTCATAAGGTCTTGTCGATTCTATTCTCGCTTTTTTTCTTTTTTTTTTTTTACTTTCTTTCCCAAACGCTTCCTGCGGAAAATCACACCGATCGGAAATTGGAGCATCGCCCACCACTGACGCTGCTCTGCTTCTTCTGCCTTTTTACTTTGAGTTGAGCATCAGCAAGAAAATGAAAGCGCCAGTAGAAGAAAGAACTTTTGCCTTACCTCCAGGGAATTGATGTCCCCCCATTCTTGTAGGATAGCACACAATGCTCTGTTTGTTCTCTTTCTGTACTCGATCAACTTTTTTTCTTTTCCTTCGGAATTCGGTGAAAAGACTACTGGTGAGGAATATTTTCCTTGCAGATGCAAATTTCACGCCAAAATTAACTTGTTTGATGTTGAAGACGAGACTCAAAATGATTGGTCGAAATCAGCTATCAAAAAATGTTCGTACACATATTATACCAAGTTATGCACCATTAAGCTCAACAATATTGTGTCAATCGCCAGAATCTTGATCTATTTATTCCCTAAATTCTTACATTACTGCTTCGCTACATAATAAAGTCATTTCTTTCCGGACTTCCTCAAATAGTCTCACCAATTTTTGAACTTTGCTGTGCTGCACTAAACACATTCAGAACCGTACAATCCACAGATCTGGAGATTAATTTCTGCAATTGTCACGGTTTTTTTTTTCTTTGCAGTCAGTAAATAAATAATGCACATTACTTCACAAGCGAAAGCCAATTCGATCTTCTCGAATAGTTCACACATGCTGCTCTGGCATGGTTTAAAATAATATCTGTTTGTGTACAAGGAATAACGGGAGAAATACGACACAGAATTGTGTGTGCACGAAATTGCAAACTCGAGTCTTTTAAAAAGACAGTTTTACCAGGGCCGTCTCCAGAGCATCATGGGCCCCAGGATAAATGATGTTCGGTGGCCCCACCCTCCTTCCTATAGCATCTGAGGACTTCACCCGTTAAAATGGCACTGTTTGCACAAATAGTCCTTATTCTAAAATACACTTTTCCGGTACGCCCACGATTTCACGATCAATGAGCTTATATCGCAAAAGCCACAGAGCCTGGGCGTGCTCGGTTCTATACTATACTACTATACTACCTTTCGTACATAACATGAAAATTACTTGTATGAGTTTGTTATATAATGTTGAAAGTAAGATTTTCGAAGTTTATGTTCTGTGTTTAGATTAGTGGTTCTTAACCAGATGTTGATGGACCCCTTGTGGGTCCTTGGAGAGGTTTCGGGGGTGGGGGCGTGAGCTTAGATAAAAAAACAACTAACCTACCGTTTTTGCATTGTTATATGAAGAATATTATTCTGTAAAGTTGCCTGTGGTCTTCATCTTATTGGGAGGGGGGTCCTTGGCCTTCGTTTTCTTATTTGCACAAAATGTCTGTGGAACAAAAAATTTTAAGAACCCGTGGTTTAGACTTTAGACCCTTAGTCACTAGGCTGATACCAAATACCCTGGAACAAATCCTTATTGGAATTCTCCTCAGTTCAACTCTCAGAAAGTGAAAGAGCAAAACTTGATATAGCTATATAATAAAAAGTCACATAAAATGTCCGAAATTCATGGGGGACAACTTTTCAGCGTCAGATATTTGTCCGTCAAGCTTATTCAGTGTCCAGGCTGATTGTCGTTCGTGAACTTCTATATCCTAGTGGCACAGAACCCCGTCTTGGACAATTAAGTCGATAATGTTTTCCGTTGAGATGTCTAGTTGTATGATGTCAGTCTCTTTTGCACCTATCCTGAAACACAAGGTCACGGCAGCTGTTTAGAAATTGTGAGAGTCGGAGAATCTCTCTGCTGTGCTGTTACTCCGTCTGAATATACTTTATAGAAGTATTGGTTTGAAGTTTTCTTCTGTTCTGAAGTTTATTTCCTGGTTTGAAGCAAACACAGTATACTATTCTTCCCCGATGATAATAGCAAAACCCAAAAAAAAAAATCAATTCCATTAAAACTACAAACATCCAATCGCCAAAGGCATTCATAAACGTAAATGCCAAAAAAATTGATTACCAAAAATCTTAATTCAGTTTATTCCAAAAGCCTTTGCAGTACCTGAATTGAACAAAGTTTTTTCGACCCTCTATTTTTTCAATTTTTCTTCCAGACATCATCACTTAATGCTTCAAAAATCAATCTCATTCTATTGCTCATTTAATTTCCGACTAGTGAGCGAAACATCGGAAATACAAGTTTTTTTTTTATTTATTTATCCGGAAATGTCAGACCCTGGTAATAAATTGAGCAACACGATCCTCGGGACGGGTAGCAGCTGCCCCTGTGCTTCATTTCCTTGAGAGAAAAGCAAACAGAAAATCTAATCTATTAATAGTCAATCGCGCCGGGTGTAAAAACTTAAAGCACTGCAGTCAAAACTAACGGGAAAAATTGGATCCGTGAGTGAAAATTCAATCCAATCACCAAATTTCGAGCCCCTTATATAACACTCTTTCATCTTACCTCGATTTCAGTGAAAAGTTAAGAAATGCTTCTTTTCGGTATCGAGAAAGAAATCGAGTTTTTCAAGAAATAATTTGTTTTGTTTTTTCCTGCAAAAGTTGGAAGTATCCTCCGTTAATTCAGGATTCATCTCTGAAACGGTAATGTGTATATACTGTACTTATATACATCAGAGCAGGGTTGCAATTGCCAACTGCCTTAGCACCAAATCGAGATGGCGTATTTCCCTTGGCGAGTTAACAAAAGGTCGAATTCGTCAAAAATCGAGTGTTCGTTCTAAAAGTTTGTTCAGTGGCGTCGGAATCGGGGGTGCAGTGAGTGATTGAGCACCTTCAATATATTCTACACCACCGGTCAAAGCACCTTCATAATTCATTCAGGAATCAAAATATGTCATATAAAGCTCAAGCGAAGCACATCAGAAGTGCATAACACTTCCGACACCTCTGAGCATGTCAGTTTGGTTCATAACCCTCCACCATTCGACTGCAATATTTTTCCCCCTCTAATTGGTCAATGCGTGTATTGTATTTGAGCATGACGCAGCTAGTTCCCTTTAAGGTAGCTGCTCTTATCATTACACTGTATTTGGAGAAGAAATTCCGCATTTCCAAGAGCAGCCAAAAGAAGCCTTGTATTCTTTGGCTGTCTTTTGAGCCTCGTAATCCTCCAATATATGTCCTTACCTCGTTACTCTGTATTTGAGGGGGGGAAACGTGTATTTAAGAGTAAGCTCTACTATATATTATACCTCATGTTTATTTTATTAGAAATTCTGACATTTTGATCTGTTGCATACTTAGCTGTGGTGTTTCTATTATTAGATGTTGTCAAACGTAATTTTTCTCCAACACCGAGAAAGACTTTACTTAATTAAGACGGGTGTGTGCGTGTGTTATCTGATTACAGCAGGCTTCGTATATAACTGGCATTCAATTATTTTACTTCAAAAATTTCAGCTCATGATGGGGGCGTTGGAGTTGAACAACCCCTTCCCTGTTTACGCCAGTACCTGAGATCTTTTTTTTTTTTGGATCCTACTGAAAAGTGTACTTGATGCCGACCTATAAGTGATCTTACTCGGACTGTGCTGAAATCTAATCACAGTCCGAGTTCAAGAGCTTGAGTGTTTGGATCGTTTATGAGGTCCAAATTTGACTATGAGTTTGGAGAATATACTCTTACACATAGAGACAATGTTAGGTGTCTGAGTTGGTTACCATGACTTTTATGAATTGAAATTTTTTAACTCTCTCGGGATAAACAAGTCTCGTGGATCTTCTTATTTAAATAATACACGTTTGTTGCTACGGGTAAGTAGAAAATCCATGTCTTTGAAAAAAGAACTTGAATATATTGCATTGAAGCGGTAAACAAAGTGAGGTCTTAAGAAGGAGAACGAGTATTTGGTGTCTATATGGAAGCTGTCTGAGTGAATATTTTTCATTTTTCTTAGATACTGCTTTTGTACCTGTTTCAAAAAATTTCACTTTTTTTTCCCCTAGCGTGCAAAAGGAAAGAAGATCAACAGCACCAAAAACAGCCAAACACGCCAAAAAAACCGAGACTGGTATTCACGGACCTCCAGAGGCGAACCCTCCAGGCAATCTTCAAGGAGACGAAACGGCCTTCGAAGGAGATGCAGATAACCATCTCTCAACAGCTGGGACTCGAGCTCAGCACCGTCGGCAACTTCTTCATGAACGCCCGTCGGAGGTCACAGGACAAGTGGCAGGAAGAGGTCGACAAGTGTAAGACGACGTCGTCGAGTACCACGGCGTCGTCCACAACCAACAACAACAGCACCAGCACGACAAGCGTCACCATCAACAACGGCGGGGTCATAACCAGCAACGGCAGCAACGGTAGCCCCATCCACAGCAGCAGCATCGGTAGCATGAGCAGCAATCCACAAACGCCAACTGCCATCTCGCCCATCCTCACAACAGCGGCCATCGTCACTACCGGGGTAGCCGTTACGACGTCGTAACATTAACCGGAAGACATGCTGGTAACTTATCGTCGGCATACAAAAAAAATAATACCCTCAAACCCCCAGAACACTTGTGACTCTGATTCCAGGAGAAGGTGAAGATTACGGTGACGAGGAAAAAAAAAAAGAGAAAATCTATTTTAATTCTGTTTTTATTTATTATAACCTCTCTCTGTTTTTCTTCTATCGTCCTTGAAACACCCGCTTTTTCCAGCTTTTGAAGCTCCCTTTACTTCATTTGCAAATTTTTTAACGTTTCCTAACACAGAGCCAAAAACATTCACATGCCGGACCTCATATGAAACCAAAAAAGGAAAACATCAAGAACAAGAAAACAACTGCGAAGAGACAAATGAAGGAATGGTATTTTTGAAAGTCTCTTAGACAAAAGAATAAACTAATATACAGTATGCATAAATTAAAAGATACTGGACAACCCGAGAGCCATCGCCCACAGTACCAGAACCATTGTTCTCCAAAATCAAACTTAAACTCTAAACACAAAAAAAATTACTACAAATATGAGTTCGATACCCATCGCCAGTATGAAACTATAATTACTTAGCGTTAAAAACTCAAAAACAAATGCATCTGACAGATTAAATTTGTTTCAAACCTTCTATAAATACTGAAATTTTTACCAAAAAAATGTGAAAATAGCCAGTAAGAACCAAAAGTCGCCAATCAAATCCAAGTATAGCCAACAAAGCACCAAAAAAACACCAATAAAATTCAAATACAGCCAACAAAGTACCAAAAATCGCCAATACAATTTAAACAATTGTCAACAAACTTTTAGAAGTTGCCAATTACCAACGAAACATCGGGTTAAGAATTTCATTGTATCTTTAAGGCGTATTTTTCCCTTCTTATTTCATAAAAATTCGCAGAGTGAAAAAATTTTAGTAACATCTAGCTGGGTTTATTTTTAGCTCAAAAATTCAATAAGTATAACTAATTAAAACCGGAAATTGTGGGCCAATGGCTCTCAAAAGAAAATATATATTAGTCTCATAAGAAATGGAAATTCCATAGAGAAAAGCCTCCAAGAGAGAAAATCGAGACTTTTCTCAAAAAGAACTGAAAGAAAACCAATCAGAATAATATCTTAATTAAAGAGTCAAGTCATCACAATCAAAACATGTTTTAATTTCTCGTTCATGGGCATTAAAAAAATGGCATGATCTTTGTGAGGTCACCTGTATCACTAAAAGACAAAAGAAATGAGCAATATTGTTCGGGAATGAATTTTAAAAAAACACATTCCAAAATGAATGAATACTGTATTTTGATAATATAATTATATAAATTCTCAAAAAGTTTTTAGAATTCATGCGTTATACTTTAATGAGTTTTTAACATGCATTTTCTGTGAAAAATATTCAGTAAAAGTTGCATTTCATTGTTATCAAATGGTCGAGTACCAAAAATATGCAATAAGTAAACAAAAAAATCGCCAATAAAATTACAAAAAATCGCCAATAAAATCACAAAAAATCGCCAATAAAATCACAAAAAATCGCCAATAAAATTACAAAAAATAGTCAAAATTCGTCGATAAGATAAAATGTGAAAGACATTATGACGCGATAAACATTATAAGCATGGGCATGTCAAAACCCGAGTGAAATCGAAGAATCGATATTAAGAGAATATTTCCAGCAAAACTAAAGTAATTAATTATTTACTAAAAACAAACTTTTCTATGAACACTGTATTGATTTTAAAAGAAACATATAAATCCATAAAAAGTTTCTATGATTATTAAGGTTTCAATTACACTTTAATATGCATTTCCTCGTAAATATTCAGTAAAACTTTAATCGTATTGTTATCAAATGGCCACCAAAATATCAAAAGTTACCAATAAAATCAGCGGTGGTATGTGTAAGTCAAAACTCTGATTTATCCGAAGAATCAATAATAAAAGAATGATAATATATCCAATAATTAACATTATTGACTGTATATTAAAATATATTCATAAACGTTGTATTGATTCAAAATTTTTTATAAATTCATATAAAGTTGTCACGATTCATACGTTATTTCTAAATGAATCTTTTAACAGGAATTTCCTCAAAAATATTTAGTAAAAATTGGATCTTATTGTTATCAAATAACCAACAAAGTACCACAGAAGTTACCACAAAAATCCAAATATAGCAAATAAAGTACCAAAATTCGCCAATAAAATCCAAAAACAGCCAACAAAATCCACTGTGGTATGATCATGTCGAGGCTCTAATGAATCCGAAGAATCAATAATAAAAGAATGATAAGATATCCAAGCGAAATTAACATAATTAATTATTTAATTAGGAAGGAAACTAATCACTTCATACTCGATGATACGAATCGCTTTCCATTGGATATTTGCTCAGAACTTTGTATTCCTTCCTTGCATTCGATGTGTGCACACGTTTTCCTCTCCCAGGGACTTAATGTACACATTCGATGAAAATTTTGTAGAGAGAGAGAGAGAAGGAAGGGGGAGAGGAAGGACTTTTCTCTACAATTTAATCTATCACGGTGGTAATGAATGCATAATTCTCCCCTTCCTTAATTTTCAGAACTTTCCTTGCTTAATGGCCAGGAGTCCCGGATACATTACAGAGCCTCCAGGAAAATCTATCCTTCAGGAAAACTTACCGTCAGTTTCCAATCAGAGAGTATCCGATTCTCATTAAGGCTCATTTAATAGAAGTGAAATTTCCTTTTAAATTGGAAACGAACAAATATTTTAGAAAAAAATTCAAAAATCAGAAATTATCGATATTATATTCATTCCCGAACGGAAATTTATACATGTTATGATGACTTGCCTGTTGAAAAAATTTCGATTTATTTGAATGAAAAAAAAAATAATAATTGCATGTCCCAAGACATTATACACGTCCATGACGCCATAATTTGGTGGAAAAAAAAATAATCTGATATTTATGTAATATAAATGTAACTATAAATGTACAAAAACGTTGTCAGTATACATAAAAAGGAAACAGATATTTGATTGTTTTTCAGAACCTTATATTATCCCTTAAAATGATTAATTTGCTCATAATTGTAGATAGTTAATTATATTATTTTTTCTTCTTTTTTTTGTAAAAAATCCGCCACATTCCATAATTAATACAAGAAAAAAAAAACTTTTTTATTACTTTATAACGAAAGCTATTTTTCAGTGATGTAAGTTTATAATATATATTATATATATATGTATGTATACATATATAGAAGGTACCTCTCTATCTCTCAATGTGACAAAGCACTGTAAAAAGTATGTAAAATAATGATGATAATGACAACAATAACAATGTGACGTTCGTTTTCCAAAAAGAAAATAATTTTGAATGGATTTTGCGATAAGAAAATAAATAAATATATATATATAAGCCCCCTCCCCACTAATTCCGGCTATTTTGTGTCTCCAAAACCGGCCATGTTGGTCATTTGATTTGTTTTTTATTATTTATAAATAGCACTAATATGTGTGATTCGTCAGAAAGAGAAAAGTAAATCCTATAATAATAGTTTTAAATGATGGAATAATTATAATTATAACTCTACTGGATGTGTATTATAATATGTGTATTTTTGAAGAAAAATAAATGTGGAGGGAAGCATTATACCGGTATTACCTAAATTGTATTATGCAATTATTGTTTATTCTCCTTCTACGATCACATGATAATAATGAACTCTGCTTTCCTCCACTATTTGCGTTTCAATGTAATAACAACAACTAGTTCTTGCTCTGTAATAATAAATATCAATAATTGAAAACCTTAGTGACGTTCAAGTGCTAATACCGGATATTTTAGTATTCAAATACATTTAATGTAATATTTTATTGCTTTAATAATTTATCGACCACTCGTGTTCGTTTACATTATGGTCCGGAATGAGTTATTATTGAGATTTTTTTTTTTTACATTCAACTGATTCAATAAATGCTAAAAACATTAATGTCTAATCTATTAGAATAGCATGAAACCATTCTTAATTAAATTCTTTATTTATTTTTCTTTTACTAAAAATTCTCATTCTTAATCAATTTATTTTGTTTTTATTGATTTTTATTTTATTCATTTATTTATTTATTATGTATTGAATCATGAAGCGATGTTTCTCAAAAGGAAAATAACTGCGTATAAATTAATTTATTCTAACTTTATCCCTCAATAAATTTAATTAATTAATTTATTTATTTTTATTTATTTATTTTTATTTATTTATTTTTTAATTATTTATCTGTTTTTTTTTTTAATTTTATATTTATTTATTTATTGCATATTGAATCATGAAGAAAGGAAAATAACTGCATAAATTTATTTATTCTACCCTTATGCCTTAACTAATTTCATTTACTTGTTTTTTTGTTATTCATTTATTTTTTATTCCATTTCGTTTTTATTCCATTTATTTTTTATTCCATTTATTTTTTTTTATTCCATTTATTTTATTTTTATTTTTTAAATTTATGCATTTTTTTCATTTAATAATTTTTATTGAGCTAATTTTTTTAAATTAAATATTGAATAATGAAGTAACGTTTCTCAAAGGAAAATAATTACATAAATTTATTTATTTACCCATGTTCTTTCAGCGTTTCTCAATTTTTC
This sequence comes from Pholcus phalangioides, assembly GCF_987345545.1. NCBI lineage: Eukaryota > Metazoa > Arthropoda > Arachnida > Araneae > Pholcidae > Pholcus > Pholcus phalangioides. The sequence continues at coordinate 21,147,804 of NW_028301615.1, read as the reverse complement.
TCCATTCGGGACCTCACGCTTTTTTTTTTTGTCTCAATTATACTTTTACTTCATAAACGTCAAAAATAATTAAGGCAACATTAGTTTATTTTTGATCACACATTCAAAACAAACAACTCATTATCAAAAAATAAATGAACGAATTAACTAATTAAGTAAATAAATGAATTTAAACCAATTATTGTATCAGCTGTGAATAATTTTTTTTTCATCACAAGTAATTCTATTGGCTCTTCGATAGTAATTCGATTATATAGATTATATCAATAATAATTTATTTTCAAAAAATTGAACAAGAAAAGCTTTTTCTCACGCAGAGTTTCAATCAATACGTGCCTTGTAGTGAAGATTAGCCAATTTTTCCATGTAGGTGAACATGTTGTACATTTCCTCAGTGCTTTTACTCTGCTGTGAGGTTATTTCCATATGATTTATTATAACTGTTATACTATACTTATTCAGTATTATACATAATATAACAGAACCCATCTGCAAAAATGAATATGAGAAAAAAAAAATTACCAGACAAAGAAAGCTAATTGGATCATCGATCTAGTTATAAATATAGACTGCATAAAAGACGATATATCGATAATATCGATATTAACTATTACAGCACGAGTGGGAAAAATAATTATTTATTATTAAATTCGCCTTCGAGAGAGATAGCAATATGTACTATATAATTCCAGACCTATATTTCCATGATGAGTAACCTCAAACATCTTTGGTGCTAACGAATCATATCGTCCATTGTAGAATAATTAATTATTTCTTGAACAATTATAGTTATGTAATTATTACTAATACGGTATAGCACTTGAAAGTCTTTTATCATTTTAAATAATGACGATAATGGCAATTTTTGTGTGTATTCTTTTCCTCTGACAATATCTCATGTCTTGCTTATCTCTGTTAATACTATGTTTCCTTACCTTAACAAATTTGAGAAAATTGGAGATATAATAGTGATTATGATGATGATGAGCTGTTGATGATGACGATGATGATAATGTCGATGATGATTGTGTGGAGAAGGGAAAAAATACAAACTTACCTTAAAAAAAAACTCACCCAAAAAAGAGCAATATCTTTGTATAGTAATGGTCATTTGCCGTTAGCGCATTCCCGAGATGCATTTCGATGTCAATTTAGATGTGAAATAAACAAAAAAGAATATGTGTGCACTTTGCGCTATTCGTATATATATGTATATATATATATATATATTATAAAATATATAAATGGAAAATTATATATATATATATATATACATATACATACATTAAAAAATAAAGAAGGCTTTGCCATGCTAGGGCCTGTGTTTTTAATATATAAAAAAAATAATAATTGTACACATACTGTACATGTATATACATTGACAAAAAAAATTATTTAAAAAACCATTACTCCGTGTTTCTCAAGTGTATCATCGGTTGAATTAATTGATTACGATTAATCGATATTTTTTGTTAGTTTTTTTTTTCATTTGTTTGGTTTATGTATTTTGTGTTCTTTTGTACATGCGGCGTAATAACCGGCCTTTGACAATCTGAATACGTTTTTTTATAAATATGTGTCCCATCCCGATCGTAAAAAAAAAATGGAGTTTCTACTTACGCAATACCCGTATTTAATGTTAATTATTATCGATTAATTCATTAATGCGATGCGACATTTCATTTTGAATATTTTGACTGGAACGTAAATGATGACTGGAATTTGGTGATTGAGGAAAAAAATGCTCAAAAATGATATTTTTTTAGTAAAAGAAATTTGAAATTTTTTTATTATTTGGCGAGTTTTTTCCATGGTTTTTGTTTCGCAATTGTAACCATTGTAAGGCAGGTATCCAATCAGAACGCTTGGACGGATAACTCGAAGAAGCCCATATCATCACTTGGCGGTAATTAAAGTCGCCAAACTGGTTTATAAAAAAAAAGATCCAGACGATGAGAAATTTAAGTTTCGGATTTCAGAGGGCCTTCGATTTAATCATAAATTTAAAAAAAAAAAAAATCATTTAAATTCATTTTTTAAGCCAAAAATTTCTTAATCAGAAATTTCAATTTCGGAGGGCCTTTGATTTTGTGATGAGTTTTCAAAAACATCATTTAAATTTATTTAAAAAAATTGAACTAAAAAAATAATGAATTAATTAAAAAAAATTAATGAATTGTCAAATTAACGAGTGCAGACAGAAAAAAAATTATACTTTCGAATTTGACATTAAAAACATAATAATAATTCCATTATTATAATACCGAAAATAATCTCATCGATTATTATTAGCATTCCATGTTGCAATAAACTAGTCATTATCATTTTTATTAATTTCTTTCTTCTTTTTTTTTTTTGTTGAATCGGATAATTTCCATCATTTCTAGAATTTTATGTGATAAAATAATTAATAAACGTTGTAATTTATTTTGTATATCCATTTATTTTTACTTATATTCATGTTACTTTTAATGATCATGAGTTGTTTATTTTTATACCAATATATATATTTTTTTGTAGTTATCATTTGCGCCTGTATGTTCCATAATTAATTATTCTAGTCAATTATTTCCTGCGTGTAAATAGAATCATTTTCTTTTTTAATGTATTTTTATGCGTTTATGTTGACTGATTAGACATTTTTGAGCTTATGGTAATATTTACCTTATCCCGCCCCAATGAAGATATTATCTCCTGATTATTATTATTATAATTATAACTGATAATACTAATTCTCTCTCTTTTTTTTGTTAAGAAGTGCATTTGCTCAATATAAATGTTTGATTTGAGGAAATAGGACCAACACACATACAAAAAATAATTAAATATTCGCTTTTTTTTTCATATGACTTTGTTTTTAATAGCATGTGCCAAAATATATAAAGGTTACATTTATTTGAGTTTGTTTACAATTATTACCTATGACGCGTTGTCGTTTTGACGTCATCTCATCAGTTTGTTTTCTTTCTCACGCTCTACTCTCGTAATGATGTAATTCAACTATTACAGTCTAAACTAATTAATTATGCATTTTACAAAATATGTTAAGTTTATTTTGACCAAAGTTTAGTTTTTTTTATTAGCCTATAATTATAGCAACGATGTACGTTCTTTACCCACATGACGTCACTTTAATATGTCTCTTTCAACTAATCAATGACCCATCGAGAATGTTTATTGCAATCGCTTACATCCGTTGCATTCAATACGTGAATCTTTCCGGATACTGTTCGGTTGTCGGGACGTTATGTTAATTGATGTGCAGTATTGTACTTTCAGGTGCAAGGTCACTTGACAGGATCATGCAGACCCCCCCCCCCCTGAACCAAATAATACACCGTGGTTTATTATATGTAGGTATGCCGGTAGCCGGAAAGGACAGAGGAGGAGACAGGAATTCAGAAAAAGGGAAAAGGGAGAGAAATTAGGTAAAAAACATGGAAAAGAAATTAAGAAACGAAGAGGGTATAGAAATTAGAAAAAGAGAAGGATGCAGAAAGGAAATAAAATAGAACGGGGAGAAAGAGATTGAATAAAGAAAAGTGTGCAGAAATAAATTTTTAAAGTAGGCTACATCATGGCTGTCTTAAGACCATCATGAGCCCCCAAGCCAAGCGATTTTTGATTCTGAGGCCCTACCTGGTAAATTCTCAAAAATACCAGCCAGATCTCATTTTTGTGAGGCCCTCCCCCCCCCCCCCTGGACTACACCACGGAATAACAAACCACGGAATGGGAATAACAAAAAAGATGATTAAGGAATTCTGAGTTAAGAAAAGGGTGCGGAAATTAGGAAAAAAATGATAATATAGAAATTTAGAAACATGGAACGGGGGGGGGGGGAGAAGAAATTCAGAAAAGGGAGCGTGCAGAAATCGGGGAAAAAAAGGCATAGGGGAAAAAATTAATAAAAATACCAGGAGAAAAGGAATTAAAAAAAAGAATAGGGTGCATATGAAATATTTTTAAAAAAAGGGCATGGGAAAAAAAATTAATAAAAAGTGCAAGGTGAAAGAGAAAAGTGCAGAAATTAAGAGAATTAAGAAATTAAGAAATTAAGATAAATTTAGAAAAATCAAATGGGACAGAAATTGAAAAAAAGCAAGTAAATGGGCTTAAGTGTTCAGTCATGCCCAAGAGTGACAGAAATTTAAAAAATATGGAGGGAGGGGGGAGAAAGGTAAATATTCAGGAAAAAAACATTTATTGGAATGACCTAAAGATACCGTCGCGTTTTTGTTGACCGAATCCTAAAAACCTGTTACAACACATGAAAAAGATTTATTGGTTCGTTGACAGATTATCGAAACCCCAAGAGCAAATACAGTACGACCACGAAAAGATGGCCTCTGATATTGTATGGGATTCATGACGAAAGGGAGGGTTCATAAGTAGGGAGAAACGGGAGGGGTGTAAAAAAATAAACATCCTCCATAGTTGCTACTAGAATTCTTCCCTGATGAAATAAACCCTCTCTTTTCGTAATGAAGGCCATAAAAGGTCAGAGGCCATCTTCCCTTGTTCACACTATACCTCCTTGAAGCCCTTTTTTAGAGAACACGGGAGGCGATTCCCCCTCCTCCTCCTCCTCCTGGCTCCGACGTCCCTGCCTACAAACGTCGCTAAATCGGGGTTGATTGCAATGCGCGTTTATTACGAAAGCCCCTCACATACCATGGCACCTTCGAACCGTGCCCGGGTGTAACAATGCGTTAAGATGGCATGGTCAGGTGTTCGCCAATGGAAACAATTTTCGTCGCAAAGGTGACGAAATTCGCCAAACTTTCAGCGCTAACTGTCACCAATCGGCGGTCATACTGATAACCGAACAGTACCGCTTTCCGGTCGTCCCCCCCCCCCCAAAACCAATCAGTGTCCGTCAAACGATAGTAACTTGTACGGCAGTAAAGGGAAGTTTATCCCATTAAAAGCCGCTGAACCCAACAGTGCATGTTCCCAGAGTGACGTCATTTATTTCCAAACCAAATTAGTAATTTTTTTGCAAGCAATTGCAGTACATACATCATCGCGCAACTCCCTATTTTGCGAATACCCATCATAATAACTTGATCAATGTTTAAAATTTTATAAAATTAAATAAATATCAATAATAATTAATAATTATGAAGTTTTGATTCTAAAGTAAAAAACATCAAAATTTATTCTATTACAAAATAAACATGTTATATTATTTATTTACACGAGCATTAACTGACGGCGCAAAATTGTTTATGAATGATGTTATCAATGGCGGCGCTTGTGCGTATATATACGATATTGTATATAAATATATATATATTTATATGGTAAATGGATGAAAATTTACATTAATATGCACGAATTTATTGATTTTACCGGAAGTTTTATGTTACATACCGATTTTTTCCCGTATGTTGTTTCCAAAATGGAAATTGTTTTTCCTTTTTCCCCCCCATAAATTTTAAATTTTTTTTATAATTTTTGATTACGCAAATGTCCACGAGGGCCAACCTCTGATTACACTCAAAGGAAGAAGAGAAACAATTTCATGCAAAAAAAAAAAAAAATTGTAATTTAATTGTCACTGTTTTCATCATATGTCTGATGCATAAATAAAAAGAATTTAGTCAAAAAAAATGGTTTCCATTTTTCGATTTTTGTGTTACTTTTATCCGAAATATTCTTTTATACATTGTTGTCCGTTCGCTGAGAAACGATTTTGCCTGTCCCAAGTTCTCTCTTACCTGGTATTCATTGACTCACGACAGGGTTTTGCACAATTTTTTCATTCCACGGGTCAGAAACTGAAATATATTAGGTGACCATACGACCCTATCTCACGGGACATTCCCGTAGCTTTGGCTATCCCGACTTGTCTATAAAATGTCCCGTTTTTATCGATTTTCAACGAATATTTCCCTTGAATTTATATGTTTTACTTAAATATCAAGTATTATTATCATTAGTTATATAATGATAATTATCACTCAAATCATTATAATTAACTACAGAGTCAGATAAATATATTTATTCCACACTCTGTATTTGTCAAACATTTTTGTTTTTTTTTGGTGAATTGCATTTTAGAGTTTCAGTAGATCTATATTTCCCACCATTGGCGATTTTTCAACTATATTCGGCAACTTCACTTCCTCTTTTACAGTTTCTTCGGCTATAATAGGTTACGACTATACTTTCCCCTTTCACAATTTTCTTTTTGGCAATAATTAGCAACTTTGCTTGCCTTTGATTTTTTTACTATGATTAGCAATATAACCTTCCCTTTGATTTTTTTTTTATTATAATTGTCAATAACCGTCCCTTTGCAAACTCTTCTGCTGTAATTAGCAGGGGGGGGGGGGGCTGACATATCGAGTCTCCCAATCTCCTGGTCTGGAATTCCCGTGCGAGGAAGGTCTAATTTAGGGTTCGTTCCTGCTTCCGGAAAAAGAGTACCCTACCATTTTTTTTCAATAATTGCACTTCACGCGTGATTAAAAAAATTGATGGCAGATGGCAGCACTACACATAATAAGTATTACGCAGTAACAAACTTTACGTCAGGTTCACTACGCGTACACGCACATTCCAATATGTACCAATTCGTTAAAAATTCTGCAGAGGAAATTTTAACGAAGTGCACTTGTGGTTTAGTAGAAGCCTACCATTCGGTAGGTGAACAAGGTGACCTCGATTAACGAGTTCGATTCGTTCTTCTGAAAGTTAATCGTGTTATGAAGTTTCATGAAGCAATAGTTATATACAATATTATACAATATTTTTATTTATTTGAATTTGGCCTTTTATCAAAATTATACTGTAATACACGTCCAAAAAACGCTTGTCCCTCATATCCCCCCTCCCCCAAACTTGACGATAACGATACGATCGTGGTGAATCATGCAGTTAGAACAGTGATTTCAGTGTGTGCAGGGCATTGTACTTATTATTATGCACATTACTTTGCCTGTTCGCTTTGACCTTGAGTAAAGAACCTTTCATTCTTTCGAACAGAGCACAACTCCCGTCGGTCGCCATGGGCAATTTAATGCCAATTGAGTTCTGCCGCAAATGTGAAGTGCGTGCGTGTGAGTTCGTGACTCGAAATTGGTTATGAACTGCTGCCCGAATAGATGACTTTCAGAGCATTTTTTTCTGTATTTGTGTACATTATTGTGTGGATTGTTGTTTATTCATGTTTGCGGGGTGACGGTGGAGGGGGAGTACTATTGACCAGAAACAACGGAGGGAGAAGGCTACAGCTATGCAACTTAGGCAACGGTATAGTGACCATACCCTATCAGATGAAACCAACACAGTGCGTAAAAGCGTAAAATAATATTGAGGAAGCTGGAATTATAGAATTGAAATTTCTATATAGCCCTTAATGTGAAAAATATATCAGTTAGTAAAAACTGACTACTTTTATATCTATTCGTATAATAGATATAAAAGTAGCCGGGGTCACTTTAATATTGTTTCAGCATGACTGAGTGGAAAAAAAATTAAAGTTTGAGTCTTCGATATTTTGGCGAAATTTCATGGAAATATTACGGAGGAAAAATATTTTCGGTTTTCCAGAGAGAAAAGCACTCTGTACAGCTCTGGATTAAGACATTATTATAATATGTGTAATCAAAGTTCGGTGGAAAATAAATTTATTAGATGGGATCATACTCTGACATGGAATTTTTTTACTGATTTCGATCGAAGGTAGATTTATGGCTGTACTACCTGTGAACTATTCAAACTTCATCAGCCTTCCCCCCCCCCCCGTTATAATTAATTATTCTTGATCACCAATCACTAAATCTTGCTGAGCTTCTGAACTTGCCGCCCTTGGCTACCCTTCACCCCCCTGCTTGCTCTCGGCGTACACTCAACTCTTTGGAGAGGGCACACCGGTTTTGAAGAACAGGGCAGAAGTAGGCTGACCATATTTCCTCAGGGGAAAAATACGAGGAAAAAACCATCAGCTCAGTTGTGATAACGTGAAAATAAATAAAAAAATAAATTTTTGCGGATAATGCGGATCATCGCTCGTTAACCGAATCTAAATTTCTTCAAAATTTTTGCTCATTAACCGAAGTTCCACTGTATCGTCAAAAATGAGCCAAAGGAAAATAAAGGTGTCAATTATTTGCTGAAATTATCAAAAAATAACTAATGTAGAGGAAACAAAGCTCTACTGCAGATCGCAGTAGATATTGATAAATTCAGCAAAAAAAAGCCTTCTCATGACAAATATGGGCGATGAATATTTGTATTTATAATCTTAATTATGATGATATAATTCATTCATAATTATCATGATATAATTCATTCATAATTATCATGATATAATTCATTCATAATTATCGTGATATAATTCATTCATAATTATCATGATATAATTCATAAGTTTTGAAAATAATTTGATTTCAGCGGGGAATAAAAATTCAAGTTCGTTCCATTGAAAATACGGAAAATAAGACATTAAAACAAGTCGGAATGGCAAAAATTAGATGGTCTTGGTCAGAGTATTCAGGGTTCTGTGGCCAAAATTAGATGAATTACGCATCCATTTCCCTTCTTGGCCTCATGCGAACGTCTTTGATTTCAAGATCTTTCTGAAGTCATGCCAGAGTCGAGAACTTTCGAGATGCAATTCATGATCGCGTTATGATTTGTGCTGCTTCCTAGTGGTTAGTTCGAGAAACTGTTATATTAAACCTTTTAATTAGTTTTTAAAATTGTTACTAGATGACAGCATAAGTATTATTTTTGTCATCACAATGTTTCTCACAGACTAGATTTTTCTCATCATATAATTGTTATATTCAAACTTATGGTTTTAAAAATTACTGTTTCATAATTTCAGTATAAATTACGAATACAAATAAGCTTCATTAAAAAACGGGACAGTTTGACAAAAACGTTGTGATGGTCAAAGTTATAAAACATCAAAATGCCCATTATGTGGCAACGATCTTTATAAGCTTGGTCAAACCCGTCTATATTTACAACTGCATTTGCTTTTTTCCCCCTTGTTTCTTCAATCCCCAAGACAGACGAAAAGGACGTGCATTTTGTATTGTCGTCTGATAAAAAAAAAAGGGAAAACATTTTTGGCATCATCGACGTAAAGGAGATAGTTCGTATCAAAATCAACCCGTAGAAGATGATGCACGTGAGGTGGTTCGCGAGAACAGTCATAGTGAAGGACGGCAACGTGGACGCCGCGGTGAGCGTCTTGAACAGGATCATGAGCTACGAGGGCGTCTTCACCCGTTGGAGGAGGATGCAGTTCCGAGAGAAACCTTGGCAGACGAGGCGCAGGATCAACACGGAGATATGCAAAGCCATCTACAATGAGGACATGTCCCGCAAGATCTCTCTCACCATGCGCAAGAACAGGGAGGAGGCCTGGCCCGGTTGTTGAAGCCCCCCATCGCAATCACAGACACTCGAAAAGACATGGAGACTTTGAACGATTTAGATAGTTGTCAAACCGAAATTGTTAGTGTCTAATTCTGAGACACAAAATTATGTCCAATTAGTTAGTTCATTATAGTGTTCATTATTTCTCTCGCTGTTGTTTTTGATATGAAGTTTTTAGATTCATGTGTCCAGATTGGTTATTGATAAGAATATTTTTTTTGAAAAACAGTTCTGTTACGATAGTCAGTGCTGGCCACGAACAGATGCGGCTTTATTGTTTTGACGCTCGTCTCTCATTCTAGGTCAATTTTCTTCACCTATCATTCTTCAAATTTGCCACCTCGGGCTATGGTCCCACTTAGCCTCCTCCCCCTGTAAAAATGCCTCTGCTACTCATGTTTGTACACTTTCTAGGTCACACCCATACCTACACACTCTTTCAGTTGCTCACTGATCTGGTCCCTCACACTCATTTACGTGTTTTTGCACTGTTTTGGTCACTCAAATGCTTGCAGACTCTTGAGGTCATTCACGCACAGGGCTGCAACTAGGGAGGGTGAGGGATTTGTGTCCCATGTGCTTGATCGAATAGGCCGCTGAGTTTACATTTTTTTCCATTCGAAATCACAGGGTGCTGAAATGTACTCTAGCCTCAGACAACAGAGTAAATTTTTGTTTATAGTTGTGGCCCTGTGCTTGCAAACTCTGTAGGTAATTCATATCCTTGTAAACTTTTTATTTCACTCATATGCTTGCAAACCCTTCGTCACTTTTTTTGGTCATTCACTGACCTATACTGTTGCTCTCTAGGTATGGCCCCCCTTACATCCTGCAGCAGGGTTCCAGGTGTCACTATGGTGGTGGTATACTGACAGACTCGTATCACAGAGACCCGGATTCAAACCCAGCCATTGCCTAAAGTTCCATTTCCCAACTTTGGAGCGAGAATGCCAGCCGATCTCCCCATTACAAATCCTCGCCCAGAGAGCAACAGGCCTACAATGGTAAAATCTTCAATCACTAAACTTTACATATAGCTCTAAAAATAGATGGCAGCACTATGGCAAGCATTTCACCGAAACAAATGCCAAGTCAGGTTCATAACACAAACACTCAAATTTCAACATGTACTAGTTTGTTAGAGAGAAATGTGGACGAGGTGCATGTGTGGCTTAGTAGTAGTAGCAGCAGAGCTCTAAGCTGGAATTTTTGGTGGGCCTCGGGCCAGACTTTTAAACTTCTCTCCCCCGCATAATTGATTTACAGTGTTAAGCTGGAGCCCTGTCAGTCCCACCCTTGTGGGCTCCAGATCATTCCTTTTTTCACCATTCACATGTTTTGGCACTCTTTCGGTTACTTACGTACTGTCTGGTCCCTCTTTTGATCACTCGCTAACCAATCTGTGTCAATCTTATCCAAAAATTGTGACTAGTTTAAACCATGTCAGTGAACATACCCCAGGTCACTTATTTGGTTGCTCACTGATCTAATCATATACTCTGTAACTTTTATTTATATAGTTTAAACCATGTCAGTGAATACCACTCTTCTAGAGCATGTGTAAGCATGGGGGTGACCTATAGAACAAGGAACCGTCAGTGAACGATGAAAACAGTGACCAATAAAGTGTTGGACATGGGAGTGGCTTCGAGGCAAGGCTTAAGTTGGTTATATTTCAGGGTGCGGAATTAGAAGAATCAGTGTTCGAGAAAATCAGACCAGAATGAGAAGCAGCATGTCAAAATTTGTGTAGCCCCCGTTAACCATAACCCCCCCCCCCCCCCCCCCGCACAGAGTAACGAGTAGAATTGCAAGTGAGTAGCTGATAAAACTCATCCAATGTAATTGAGCCTTAACTACAGTGTGTCTCAGAACTCTACCACCACAATGAGAAGTGAGCCAATAATATGCTGGGGCTAAGCAGTGGTAAATGTAGCCCAGTTCAAAACATTTGTGCAGCCTTTTACAATATACAGTGTAATGCTGCTATAATGATAAGGTACAGGCAAACCATATATCATTGTAGATGGACTATACAGTAAAACAAGGGTTTTAACTGCTGGTTGATGCAAAGATATAATACGGATAGCAGAGCGTGACATCCTCGTATACAGTAAAAGTCTGTTATAACGAGAACTTGGAATCACAAGAGGGAATTTATGTAACAGGCCTCTCATTATTAGCAAATTTGTCTATAATAAATAAAAAAAATTTCCTGCTATATCTGCATTATAATTCTTTTGGATTATTTTTGTCACCCCCCCCCCCTCCCCCAAATCACTAGTTATGGTAAGATTCTTGTTATATCAGACTTTTACTGTGAAATGAGCATTGAAACCAGAGGTATAGGCGATTGCAGCTATAGAGGGTGTATTGCTTATATACATGGGATAACCAGTATTTCCCAGGGACAGAATAAAAAATTTTATAGTATTCTGATAACTCATCGCGGTTTAGTGAAAATGTTTGTTTTGTCAAGCTTGCTAGTAAAGCTCTCTTACACATTTCTACTATAAGACAATTGGCCAATGTCCTGATAACTGAAATCAAGTCCCAGAAGAGTCAAGGAAAAAAATCACTCAGGACTGTACTCGAGAACTACCAAATGTTCAGCTGTTAAGAAAATTGGCTGACAAATTTTTCTTTCCGCTCTCTTATGGTCGTGGGTAGAGATAAGTTCTGGCCCTGTCCCCATCATCAAAGATGTGTAAAGGATTAACATCATCATGCAACACCCCCCCACCCTTACAATAAGGGTGCTCTTCTTTTGATGATGGGTACAGGCAGTGCTCGCAACAAGAAAAAGGTTGAAGACCTCTAACATTAGATAGACGGCATGTGGGTGAACGAGCACTTTGTCCCACATGAAGCGCATGCTAGCACCAGACCGATAATCGCGCCGAACAGCAATCACTGTTAGAAGAAAATGCTGTCTAAGCAGAATTGTGCACAAGTGAGCCAATTCCTTTACAGACTGCATAATTTTAATACAGCACACATAAAATAAAAATTAGAGGGAATGCTGCTCGCGAGGGCTGAAACCGTGTCTAAGTACAAACATAGTGCAAGAAGATTTTTCAATTCTGATAGCCAGCGCACCGTTTACACAAGCAGGGGAAGGGGATAACTACAAGATTTTCAGAAGCACTCATTTTCATTCCGATTGGCAGTCGGCAGGCACAGATCCAGGGCAATGTGTCAGGAGGGGGAGATCTATTCTGTGTAGGTTCTTTTGATTGTCCCATATTTTAAGGGTGAGATCAATTTTCCCTTTCAATCTTTGAATCATTTGAAATATAGGAAAAAAAATATATATATATATACACACACACACATCAAATTGAACGGGAAAACTCATGGAGAGAATTCTTAAAATTTAAGTTCACCTGTATTTCATCGAATATCTGACGCAAAAATCTGAAACAATATTAGTCACAATAACTGTGTGCGTTTACTTTTTTTTGACGATCAAGGGACTCAATCATTCATATTTTTAGCAAATAAAAAAAAAACCCAATTGGATGAAACACTTTCAAATACTTTACTAAAAACAAATTTTTCATCAAATAATAAAAATTACACAAAAGTTGTTTTTTTTCCTTAAATTACATTCATCAACTGAATTTAAATTTTTTTTTTACACGACATTCACCAAAATCATAGGTAACACGAAGATATTGCTCAAGAAAAGAAATAATAACAAGCCACATAAGAAGAAGAAATAGGATGAAATGCTTTTTTTTTCTTCGTTCACATACATAAACATGTTATATATATATATATATATATGCAAATACAGTACATTGAATTTCAATTTTCTTCTCTAGCCTATTATGCTGCATTCAATCATAGTTCTGAGAAAACAGGAAATCTGCAGCTGAATTTTCGTTTCTCTCACAAGCGAAATAAGCTTCGATTGCTTGATATTCTGGGAACCCCAGCTGTTTTAGCTGAAAATAAAAAAATAAATACAAGTCACTGAGCACATCATGGTCAATCTCAATAAAAGCTAGAACAAGGGGGGAAATTTTCACTTTTTATGAGCAACATCAAAAATTTCAACAAGGTCTGCAGACCATCACAAGCTCACTGATCATATAAATTATAGGGCTGTATTGATTGGCAGACTAACAACACGATACTGACATAACATGAAAATACAAGCATTTCCATCTTTACTTCGGAAAATGGAACGCGGATGGCAGCACGAATACAAAACAAGTGAAACTCGACAACATAAATACGTTAGGGCCACAATACACTCAGAACACTCATTCTCCGGCACATGCCGATTTTCTAGAAATTCTGAATGTGTAGGTGCATGTATGGTTAAGTAGTAGTAGGCTACATTGATTTCTATAATGGCTGGTGGACAACAAAGAACCCAGTGAGTCACACTTTGATACAAGCTGTGCCCAGAAGCAGTTCTCTGGCCCGTGAAGTCACACGAGCTGATGCTCTGGAAGAGGACCGAATCCGAAATGAAAGGGCAAAAACTATTTCTGGTCGAGGCTCATTATAGTGGTCTCCATCGTTCCATCAAGAACTGACGTTGCATCAAAATAAAAACATATAAGATACTATTTGAACTTGTCCTATCACAGAGATGCCATTGACGCGCTATAGCGCGTGGCAGACAGATGGCTGAATTTCGGAAAAGGATGCATAAAAATTTGGTTTATTTGGCACATAAAATTTGTAAAATTTTCACGTCCCACGAGACATGTTCTTACCTAGTTCCAAGAAAAAGTAAGGAAAAACTCAACCCTTTTTGCCCTTCCTATCTTTTTTTCACGGTCCATCACGATTGAGTGACCTTGACAAAGTGGGTTTACTACTTTGTAGACTATACTGTATTGTTATACACACAGATTATTGAAGATATTTAGTTGCTTCCCTTGATGAGGGGCCGTGTACAGAATTTGAGTTTTTATTCTTCTCAGAGTTTTATTCGCGGCGAAGATAGGGGGGGGGGATCTAATGTATTTGCGTATATATATGAATTGACATCATCATCATCATCATGAACCCCCAGACTTTCAAGTCTATCTCTGCCTATGGTCTTCTGAAGCTGCCCCTGGATGTGATATCAAAAAATTGTTTTGAATTTCTTCAATAGGACAAAAAGTCAATGAGAAATTTCAAAAATTAATTTTAAAAAAATCAACCAATCGATATAAAAGAAGTTTCTTTTGTACAAACATACTCATAGTTGCCTTATCATGAAAACCTCATACAACAAAAATTACTAACTTTACAAGAGCAAAAAAAAAAGAATGGGGAATCCCATTGAATAATGCACAAAAAGGGGTTAATTTTTCTTCTATCTATAGAGAGCAGATTTTTTATTCAAAAGCTGTAATAGATATGTCCTCAATCTAAACCTGTCAAAAAAGCATTCTTGAGAAAAAAAATTTATGCACAGTAAAACTTCAATTAAACTGCCACTCATTTAACCGTCAGTTTCTGTTATCAGTCCAGTTTGTCCAGAATGGTTCCACAACCGTTTCATGCTTAAGTTAGAGCTCATATGTTCGAAAAGCAGTTACCGCAAGTACTGCTATTAATGTACAATGCCCCGACACATCCCTCTTGTGAACTCAGAAGTGATGATGACAAAATTACACAATACCTCTTTCTCCTAGCGAATAGAACTCCACTTATCCAACCTATGGACCAGGGCATAATTGAAAATATGAAGCGACGTCCAAGAATTTTGGAAGGGATACAACATAAAGGACATTATTTTCAATGTCGCCACTGTCTGGGCTGACCTTATATTATTGTTTATACTGATTGTTTTGTAAAATTAAATACAATATGTATGTATTAATCACTTTTTTAAAGGATTTTATTTCCATTTTCGTCCCAAGCCCACAGTGAAATCATGCTACTGTACACATGTAGTAAGAGAGTTCTGTTATCCGTCACAGCCCTGGTCCAGACGGTGACGGTTAATCAAGTTTTTCCTGTACAAAGTTTTTAATATAAAGTGACATTAACATGGCAGGGAGTGATTTTTGATGAATTAAAGAAAAATAGTTTAAAATTACACTCACAAATGGTACTGCATCGCAAAATAAACTTGGCATAACACATAAAATGTGACACACAGAAACAGTACACAATTCATTTTCATTATGATTTGTGTTACATGAAACTTACCCCATTTCAATATCAGCACTCATTGCTTTGTAGCTTGGGCTACACGGGGTGGGAAGTGACAAAGTCCATTTCGAAGCAGCAAAATTCAGGATTCGGAGCAGATATTTATAAATTGGAGCAGCGAAATTAACAAAAATATTTTCGTTAACCCTCACCCCTTTTCAAAATAAAACAATTGCACTGTGTTTTGTTATCAAACATCTTTTCATCAGCTTGTTTTTTGTTTTTCAGGCTTTCGACACCTTGTTTGAAAGAGCGGCTGTCATAAAATATTTTGCACCAGTCTATTTCAGATGATTTTTGCTTACTGAGGGCACTATATGCTGCCTGGAACAGCAGCACTTCAAATGTGGGCTAAAAATTTTCTATGTTTTCAATTTTTTTATACTCTGAAAGAAATTGTTGCAAAATGGGAGAGAAATTTTGATAGAATCAACAAGATGTTTGGTGACTCAACACTCATTATTGGGCAACATTGGTGATTTAATGCTCGTTATTTGGCAAAGTTTCTAAATTAGCAATCGTAATTCGGCAGACATGCTCTTTTTACTCCTAGAATGAATTTTTTTTCACGAAACATCGGGATTTGGCACAATGATGATCGACTTCAGTAATTTCTGCTGCTTCCAGTGGCGACTTTTTTTTTTCCAACGGAAACTGACTCGCATTCGCGCTTTAAAGCTGAAAGACCATTGCAAACCATCTTCAGTTGCACGATCACGAATATTGGGGTTTCGCGATGGAAGGCCTGATGATAGGCCGATAGTTTAAATACGGCGATAGTTGAAGTACAGTGGAATACAACACGCTCTTTTCGGAAAGAATCGTTTTGCGGCAAGGAAGAACAAAAATTTTTTTACATGCTTTCCGAAATTCTGGGCATATTGAAGCAAAATTCGCTATTTGGCGCAGAAAAATATGAAAATACCCTATTGGAGCAGGATGGCGCAAGATATTAATTTTGGCGCAGAGTTCCCACCCCTGGCTACATCTCAGCAATACCTAATTTCAACCCGTTACCTGCTAACATAGATTGCAGAGAGGTCTCTATCAATCACCTCTCTGATTCTTTGACTTTAGTTCCTTGATCTTGGTTACATGCGAGTCGTAAACTTTGTCTTCCCCACAAGAAAAAATCAATGAGATGTTGAAGCTGGAGACAGAGGTGGCCATAATAGGGTTCCATCTCATCCAATTCATCGACCAGGGAATTACTGATTGAGTGAATCGCATATGGTTTTTTTCCTCTAATGTGGAGGAAAGGAATCCTGCTGCCAAAAAAAATTTTAGTTGCCACTCCAAAATATTGTCATGACATTAATGTTCCTTCTGAAAAACGTGATGCAAAACTTTCTTTCAACTGTAATAGCAGATTTTGTTTCAAAATATAGTGAAACCTGTACGAAACAAACCATCAAGCAACTGAAATAATATTCTATTTCAGACAAATTTCAAAGTACTAATCATTGAACAGACTATATTTCGATTCCATCTTAGACAGGTTTCACTGTACCAACCTAAGCAGTTCATCTTTCACTGGTGAAGCCTTTTCTACAATGATGTTATCGGAAGATGATGTTTTCAGATTTCATTACATTGTGTTTAGCAACTAGCTGTAAATGAGGCTGTAGGCATCAAATTTAGGGTTTTATTTTATTCTCCTTGAGCAGCCGTGGAGCGTTTGGGAAGTGCGTACTAAACCTCAAGGGCTCTGTAGAGCACGAATTAAACTACATTGTCTATGTTGCTTTTCATGTGTTATATGAAGTTTTTACTTTATAGTACAGCGCCATCTGACAGTGAAATTTTTATTGAAAAAATAATAATTCTTTGCCATGATAAGCATTTTTATGCAAACTGCACTTCCTTTATGAAGATTAGTCAATTTTTTCAAATATAATTTTTAAAATGTCATGGACTTTTCGGTCAGCCGCCTGTATTGTTAGTTCTCTTGATACTACCACACCACAAGCCATGGAAACAAGCAAGCAAGCAAAACAAGCTCGTGAATGCAAAGAATAAATATGTGATCAAAAAAACGAAAACACCAAACAGTCTAATTACCCGATCAATAGCGTCCTGGTCTTGCTGTGTCCTGTTCCTCATGAGCAAGCTGCCACTCGGATGGTTATTCTCATCTGAGTCGCTTGGTTGAGGCTCCAACATGTGAAAAACAGCTTCCTGGTGACTAGGAGAGAGCACCTGCCTTTCAGGAAAGTGACCCTCTGGCTGTATAGGAGCTGCCTGAGCTAAGAGTCGAGCACTCTGTTCAATGGCACTGTGTACCCTTTGAAAATCTTGCTCGTTCACTGGAAAAAAAAAAATCAGAGACAACTGAATTTATTTATAGTACTAGATATATATTTCAGATTGATACAGAACAGCTGAGCACAAAACATTTCTTTTGTATGGGTATCGAATGTAGGACTTGACAAATAAAAAAGAAAGTTATTTAGGCGGCAACAGCCAAATTTGTCAAGTCTCGTTATTTGGACTTTATATCCTTTTTCTATGTTAAAAGACACACTACCATGAAATCCGAAAAATTTGTATCATTCATATAGCTCCAATTTAGCAATCACATACAGGAAATTTTAGGTATCAATACAATTTTATAGTCGCTATAACGATCCAGTATTCGTCAAACCCTAATCTAATACCTATCTCTAGGATCTTTTGGGTGGCTCCAGAGCATTTTTACACATCTCCCACACTCCCGAGAATTTTCATATCTTCCGAATTTTGACCGTGATTACAAAAAATCCAAACTTTTTGGGGAATAAAACTAATGCAGTGAAACCTGTATGAAACAATGTCAAGAGACTGATATAATATTCCGTTTTATAAAAGTGCACATTCCAAAGCACTAATCAGAATTGAACAGACCATCTTTTGATTCTGTTCAAGCAGGTTTCCGTCTTATGCAGTGTCCGTTTTACACAGGTTTCACTGTAATTACCATTGAAAATCAGACCCATGCATAATGTAAACATGCCTAAAATCACATGGAAAATGTTAATGCTTCATTTTGGAGGAGAAAAGACAAAATTCACCAAACAGCCACCATCAGTTTGCCCTATCAACAGTCAAATCAGCAAGATTAATTGCATCTGGGATGACCATACGTGCCGTTAAATCTGTATGCCCCATTTTTGGGCCCCGGTGTTATTGTTTTTTGGCATGATTTGAGTGTAGTAATGGCTACTCATTTGACCTAATGTTGGGTGACTGCTAGAGACTTGGTGCTAATTGGGGATGGCTAATACGACATCACATTTTTCTAAAGGGGGGAAAAATATCTCAGATTTTACTTTTGCTTACCAAAAATTCCTTTCATTAAATTTGTTTGTGTACAGTTTTTGAATGAAATTCAGATAGTTTGAATTGAATTCAATTTGTCGATAATTGAATGTTATATGATAGTGTTCATGGTGAATTCATTATAGATTGTGTTCTTTGAAATTAAAAATTAATATAGGTGCCACAAAGCCCCTAAAATTGCATTTTTAAAAACATGCAATGGGCGGATGGGCCAAAAAACATGTCATTATAAAATGTGCTTTTTTGATATTTGATTTGAAAAAAGTCTTATGAGTAATACAGCAGAACCTTAATGTTGTTCACAATGCTTGACCGATATCAGTTTCGTAAGTGTTGAGGAAATTGCACCAAAGTTCAAAATTCTCCTGTCCATGAAAATGACATCATGAAACTTAGCACATGCAAATAAGCAACACTGCTTCTGAGGAACTACTTGGTTAGAGAAGCAACAACACTGTGCAATTCTTCAAAAATGCCATAGAAATAGAAATGCAGAAAATGACCAAATCTTTTATATTATGTGTTAAAATGTGATGTGAATTTGAGAGAGAGATTGACCTTGATCAGAATCTCTTCAGAGAGGTACAGCAGAAACTGTGACAAAATCTCAAAAACATGCAGATAGTATTGGCAGTTTTCCCCACCACAAAATCAGTGCAAAACCTTTCGATAAGAAATATGAAAGGAGGAAAAATTATAGCATGTTGCTGTTTTGAATCAGCTATGAACTATAGTTGAGCACAACCTAACCAAGGGGTTTTCAACCTTCTGTTGACCCTTTTGCCATAAGACAAATGCCGGGACCCCACACCAGAAAGATGAAAGCTATGGAACACCCCCCCCCCCCGCCTATATTGAACAATATTTAGCACATAATAATGTAAAAACAATAAGTTAACTGTATGCAACCTTCAATAAATCTGGGTAAACAACATTTCTGACATGCTTGAACATAGATATTTAACACTAGACAATTCAAAACAATATAAGAAAGTGCAAAAGAAAAATTAAAGCATTACATTGTGAAATTGAAACTGATGCATCCGATTCCGCATTATCATCATTTGAGCTTGAAGAAACTGCAGGTTGTTGTTCACTGCTGCTACCTGGAAATGCACCCTTCACAAAAAGGAAAACAAATGATGAAGTGTTTGAAAAAAAAAATTATCAATGATTATAATTATCAATTATCAAAAATATTATCATCATTATCCATATAATCGGCAACTCCACTGAACATTCGAAAATCATATAAATGTAGAACATTTAACAGCAACAATGTTAAAATGGCTGGACAATGAAATTTTTAGGCGAATCAACTCGTCTAACGATTTGTTTAGCTCTAATTTTGCTACTACAGAGGTTTATTTACAATTCTCAAATACAAAATAGAGCATAAAACATTAACTGTCTATAAATTGGCTGAATATCCCGCTTAGGTCTAATTGTAATATGGCTAGTCAAGCTCAAACATGCTTTTGAGTTAAAAATCTGGTAACCTCATTAACACCATAAAGATCAACAATCATATACTCACGGTTAATAGATATTCCACAGCCCTGTCAGGATTATGAAAGCTGGCTCTCAGAGCACGTTCTACATCAGGCCTTTGATAACCCATTTCCATAATCTGTAGCACAAGCTGTTGGTGTCTTTCGTCGGACACCAGAGGTATCTCTGGTCTAGAAATTAAAAGGCAAAATCAATGAACATTAGAGAAGAAATCAGCGAAAATTCCTCAGCCTACCCCTATGCATTATTTTTAGGATATTAAATATGTTATCACAACTCAATTGGCATCTGATGAGAAACAATCTTCAGATACAAGAAATCTACTCCACCTTTTCTTTTATTTCTATAGTATGCGTGAGCGGATAAAGAATCCTCGAGTGGATGGGGGTTCGAATTACTGAGGGCAAGAGTAGTGAACGGTGAAGTCTTTGTGTTATTCAATAACTTTAAAAAATATCGTCAAACTCTTTCAATATATGAATGCAGTGGTTCCTCGCAGTTTGATGCAAATCTATAGATATAAACTAATGTACTAAAATTGAACCCATGATCATCAGATTATGGGTGAAGCTTGCGGTAACTATGTACTATCTCATTGCATGGAGGCCAGTGCATTTTATGCAAGTAAAGGAATAAGAGACAGCAAATCAGCCCACAATACATTGATACTTCAGCTAAAGAATGCCTCTGCTTACGAATTTTATACATATACAAATGCAAGGCCACAACAGGCAAAATGCCCAACGAGGTGGCTGAGAAAAAAATGCCTATAACAAATATGGATGTCATATATTTCTAAAATACAGCAACCCCCGATTAAAAAAATGCAATTACAAAAACAATTTTTCCAGCTAACACAGATTTTTTCAATGCTTTCCAACTCAGCTAATGAATACAGATTCAGCTAACTCAGGGGTGGGAAGTGACTAAGTCCACTTTGGAGCAGCAAGATTCAGGATTTGGAGCAGCAAAATATGGGATTCGGAGCAGTTTTGGAGCAGCAAATTCAGGATTTGGAGCAGCAAAATATGGGATTCGGAGCAGATATTTATGAATTGGAACAGTGAAATTAACAAGAATATTTTCGTTAACCCTCAACCCTTTTCAAAATAAAACTGCACTGTCTTTTGATATCAAACATTTTTTTGTCAGCTTGATTTTTGTTTTTGGTGTTTTAGGCTTTTGACACCTTGTTTGAAAGAGCGGCTGTCATAAAATTTTTTGCAACTGTCTATTTAAGATGATTTTTGCTTACTGAGGGCACTATTTGCTGCCTTGAACAGCAGCACTTCAAATGAGCTAAAACATTTTTATAAGTTTTCAATTTTTTTATACTTGGAAAGATTTTGTTGCAAAGTGGAATTGAATTTCGGAAGAATCAACACGATGTTTGGCGATTCAGCACTCATTATCTGGCGAGATTGGCTATCCGACACTCGTTATTTGGCGAAAATGGCGATCCGACACTCGTTATTTGGCGAAATTGGCGATCGGACACTCGTTATTTGGCGAAATTGGCGATCTGATACTCGTTATTTGGCGATATTGACGATTTAACGCTCGTTATTCGCCAAAGTTTCTAAACTAACATTCGTAATTCGGCGGACATGTGCTTTTTACTCCCGGAATGAAATTTCTTTTCACGAAACATCGGGATTTAACACAATGACGATCGACTACAGTAATTTCTGCTGCTTCCAGTGACGACTTTTTTTTTTAAACGGAAGCACTCGCATTTGCACTTTGACGCTGAAAGACATTGCAAACCATCTTCAGTTCGACGATCACGGACAATATCGGGGTTTCACGATGGAAAGCCCGATGAGGGGCCGATAATTTAAGGCAATAGTTTAGTCATAGTGGAATAAAACACGCTCTTCTCAGAAAGAATCGTTTCGTAGCAAGCAGGAGCAAAAATTTTTTTTCTTCCTTTCCGAAATTCCGGGCATACTGAAGCAAAATTCGCTATTTGGCGCAGAAAAATACGAAAATACGCTATTGGAGCAGGATGGCGCAAGATATCAGTTTTGGCGCAGTGCGGCGCAATTGGCGCAGAGTTCCCACCCCTGCTAACTTGATATGAGTGCATAAGCTAGCATAAAACCGCCATGTTGTAAGCTAAATTTTCAGCAGAAACCACCAGCACCCAATGGCTGGCTGCCATGTGTTAGGGAGAAAAGGTATAGCACTTTGATAGTGATGACAATGCGAAGGGTATAATAGAATTTTACTCAGTGATGCAGTAGAATTTTTGTACAATGCATGTTGCCACATTTTTATTTATAACCCTCATTAAGGAGGAAAAAAAACATGTTTCAATGTGTTGGAAGACACTTATAAAGCATAACACAAAGCTAACATAGCATAAAAATTAATAATTGATTATTTATAGAATATATTAAAAAAAATGTTTACCCGCCCCTCGATTCAAAAGATCCTCGTTCTGACCCAGAGAGATCAACTGTCTGAACGTCAGTGCCTTCCAGCTCCTCTCCTTCACCGTCTTGTAAAACTGAAGGTTTGGGCTTTAATAACGAAGAAAAATATTGCTTTATTACACAAGTCTTTGAAGGAAGTTTTGCTTTCATCAATTTGAATCATTTCCAATAAACGAAAATTAATTTCCTTACAAAACTGAAAATCCTAATGCTGCAATGGAAAAAAGTCTTTTCAGTATAAGCAACTGATTATTTCCCATATGGCTGTATTGTTTCTCGGTATAAAATTCACACTTTTAGTAATTTTATAAATGCAAGTTCAGCTTCTTTTAAAAAATTGAAATTGATGTTCAAGTGAAATGACGTTAATAAATAATTTCTAACCTTCTTGACTAAAATGATCAGAAACTTCTTCTCGTCAATTCCATAATCGGACAGCTTGCTGTTATCAGCCAGAATTTTACCTGAAAATTATTGTAAAACAGAACAATGATCAAATATTAATGCTAAGAGTGATTAATTAAGGCAGTTACACAATATGTAACCGCAAGCTTGACAAGCATGCATGTTCAATGTTTTTTGTTTGATTTCCCTTTCGACACCACACGACACAAGTACAAAGACTAATTTGTCAAGATCGGGCGATGATGTGCTCGATTTTGGCTGTCTTTATCCTTGTGCATAGAAATAAAATAGCAACCTGAGCAGAGCTAAATGGACAGTGAGGACTGGTACAACCTACCCGCAGGGTACACACCTTCAGTTTCACTAAAATAGCATGCGTAATCGAAATTCATTCCATCCTCAATCCACTTGTACAATCAAAATGTTCGTGTGCAAAATTTCCTTACAGATGCTCAAGCATGCTTGTGCAAAAAAGATAGAACATGCACTTTTTTTTCTAAGCTTGCAATTACATGACTTTAAAAGTTTCAGTTATTTTAACACAAGTATCTGCTGTAAGGAAAGGAAAAAAGGGCTTGAAAGCATTTACTAATTGCTATGACAGTATTTACTAGGGTTAGGATTTTTATGACCTAAAAACTGACAATATGCTCCATAAAAAATACATTTATATGCACTAAAAAACTTGAAATATGCTGTAAAATATTTAAAATATGCCTTTAGTAATAGGCTGACCATATTTCCTCTAGCGAATTATGGGAAATTGCAGCTAATGTGGCCGAGAAGGATAAATCACCAATCATTGCCAAAAAACAATACCAAAGGTAAGTGAAATTATCAGTTATTGGTAATATCGTCAAAAAGTTGTCAATGTGGAAAATGAAACTAGTAAAGAATGAGCTTTGGGGGGGGGGGGGGGGGGGGGAATTCCTCATCATTATTCCACTGAAATATGCAAAATAATGCTCAAAAATATGGAAATATGTCTTGAATTTTGAAAATCATGAAAAATGCCTCAAAATTACTTAAAAATAATGAAGAAATGCTGTATCAAGTAAAAATAGTAAAATATGAGATCGTAGAAATTCGAGCTCTGGTAATAACTAATTGCCAATGCAACCATTTGATAACATTTGCAACATTGCAGATTCTTATCAAATAGTCATTTTCAGAAAATGATTCACCTTTTAAAAATTTGATTCCATAGCAGCTGAGTTCATACATACCTGCGTACATGAGTTTCTGATGCTTTGCAGGATAGTCTTTACCCTTGACCTGTTCGATCTTTTCTTTGACGTGCCTCACCTGACAAAAATAAAAGTGTTTTATAACTTGTAAAATATAGGCTAAGGCAGGGGAGTCATTTCAACTTTTTCCAGGGGGGCAAAGAACATGTATTTATAATTTTACATATATACAGTCAAACCTCGTTAAGGAGTCACTCTTGTGAGAGCAAAAATATGACTAAATACGCAGAGTGACTCGTTAAACGGAGTAAGCCATAGCTGTGCCAATTCCTGCCTGAGCACAATTGGGACTTCCAAAAAGTGACCCGGTAAGCAGAGTGACGTGTTAACCGGATGACGCACTAACGAGGTTTGACTGTATACCATTTTAGCGTATTTTCAAAAGCCAGGGGCAATGCCCCCGACCCCCCCCCCCTCAAATGATGGGCCTGGGCTAAGGTAAATTGTAATAAAATTCTAATAAGGTTATACAATCACATTTCAACAACAGTGACGGCTGAAATCATATATGTGTATATGGTATTTTGATAGTTCTTGAGAATTATGACTGAAACAAAGAAGCAGTGGCAGCTTGTTGCAAAAAAAATCTGAGGGGTACTAAAATTTTTTTGCGTTGTATTGTGATACAGGCAGGACCAGATTTTGCATGGGCCGCTGAGGCATTTGCAGTGGATTTAGGTTGACCTCCAAAATTTAAACACATAAACAGTCAACCCTCAGTTTACAAACGGCCCAGTGTTTATAATTTGGTTTTTGACCAATTGTAAACACAATTGGTCACACAATACATTTGGTTATGACCATTGATGTGAGGTTAGAATATTCTACGGAGAACATTCTCGAAGAAAGAGATGTAAAAATTTGAGAGTAATCTGAAATTTTTTTTTTTTTAAAATAATTTAAATTTTTTTACTCATTTTGTTTATATTGCAAAATATAAATAAAATTTCATTGCCTGAAACATTTACAACAAAACAATTTTTGGTATAATCACCCCCCAACGACAACTGTTAGTTCGAGAATATTCTCCAGGTCATGATGAGAGGTTTTAAAAGTCTGGTTATAAAGATTTTAGAAACCTTAAGATTAAAACCTTAAAAAATTATTTTAAAATTAGATACAGTTTCAGAAATAAGTTCACAACAAAAGAAATTAAACCAAAGTTGATTAATAAAGGAAGCTATTCTTATATAATCACTTTCATTCTAAGATACAGAATTCTGCTGTTTTCTTCACAATGCACCTACACTTAAATTCTGTATCACTCACATTTCTTTAAAAGTTGTGCAATTCACCCCTTTACAAAATTTGGAAAAAAAAACCTAATAAGCCTATTATAGTTACATTCGCTCGAATGTAACTGATATACTTTTTTTCCACACTGTTTTAAAACAGAATTTTTTTCACTTAAGCTAAAAACCCTTTCCTTAATTCATGGGAGAAATTAGCATGAAACTGTCTAATGGGTAGGCTATCATGAAATATGTACTTTTTCTAATGTGTAAGTTAGCCCTAAAGCAGAATATAAAGCAATATGGAACATATGTCGCAGAACAATCCGGAAGAATTTTATTTAAAAAGTATGAAAACATTATGGGAATTTTTACAGCAGAACATTTCCAGTCAGTAAAGGGCTCACTGCAAAACATTCTGCTATGGGGGTGAACCAATATATTCTATAAATTCCTTGCAAAAGTTCAGAACTTCTGTTTAAAAAGTCTCGCCACAGAGAGCAACAAGCCTATAACAGAACGATTATTCAACAAATAGCCAACTTCAATTAACCGACAAATATAAATATGTACCAATTTGTTAGAAATTCCGCAGAGGAATGTGAACGAGTGGTTTGGTAGCAGTATAGCAGTACGTTTACAGATTACTTAAGTAGCTGGCCAACAGTATGTTTCGAGACCACTTGAGTGACTTACAGACTACTTAAGTGGTTTGCAACACACTTACAGCAACCAACTGCATCTTTATAGATCACTTAAGTGGCTCTTGGCGCATTTCCAGATCATTAAAATTGCCCGCAGCACACTTTCATATCACCTGCGTGAATTCTCGCACATTTACAGATCACTTAAATTACCCGCGGCATATTTTCAGATCACCCGAGTGGCTCCAGGAACATTTCTAGATAACTAGAGTGGCCCACACCCCCAAAAAATCAATTATTGAGCACACTTGCTACAGTTTTTTTTTCGGAGAAGGAATTGCAATTGCAATGTCCCAATTGAAATTTTGATCATTCCCCAATTTGAACAACAATGATTTCTTTGCCCACAACATCCAGTATGCCCCTTAATCAGGGTTGGGTTTTTGACATGACAAGCATCAAAAACTGGTTTAAACCATCAAAAACTGTCGTAAATGAATGCCTTTTGATAATGTTTTGAACACAATAGGTATACAACATGATGAAAAACTTACTTTTTTGCATACCAGAATGTTTTATTTTTAAACATTAATTTACTACAATA
The DNA here is from genome assembly GCF_987345545.1 of Pholcus phalangioides. Taxonomy (NCBI): domain Eukaryota; kingdom Metazoa; phylum Arthropoda; class Arachnida; order Araneae; family Pholcidae; genus Pholcus; species Pholcus phalangioides. The sequence goes on along the minus strand of NW_028301615.1, from coordinate 21,120,837 downwards.
AATAAAACAAAATGTTAATTATAATTTGCAATTTTGAATTCAACATAAGAGCCTAGAACACATAAAATATAATTTTATGGTTTATTTATCTGAGCTACTCATTACCTGTGTTCAATTTGCCAAGTGGAATAGAGCTGCTTATTCAAAATATGTATGATAGGGCATCAGGGTTATATTTTTGACCCCAGTTCGACGAACCCCAGTTCCAACGAACTCGGTTTTAAAACTATCAAAATCTTACTGTCAATGATGTCAAATAGTTTTTGTTAACTTGATAGATATGTTAAATAACAAAACACTTACTTTTATTTAGATTAAAGGGTTTTATATTCAGAATGATAATTACTGAGGAAAAATATCTATTTTGATATTTTAAATTTTCTGATCCGCCCAAAATTTTATTCCATATGAAAACTCTCACGCAGCATCTGTTAATGCACTAATTAAACTTATTTATTTTCACTTAAAAATTTCTTAGATCAGGGTGTATAAAAATTCACAGAGCTTTAAAGAGTATTTTCAACCAAAGCAGAGCTGACAAGACTTGGTACCCAAAGCATTTGTTTTGCACGTTTAAATACAGATTCAATTGGAAAACCATTGAATTATAAATGCTAGTAAATGTACCATATCATAATGCAAAAGTAAGAACAACTAAGTTTGACATGCAAGCTGCATGTATTAGCTCTAGAATTACCACAGTTATCCAAGTAACATGGTACGATCTAAGGAACATTAACTGATTTAATGAGCCATTCGCGGTTTCACTTTGTTAAAGCCTGTACTTAGACATGCATGGCTTAATCTTTGAGACAAGCATATGACTACTGGCAGGATCAACCAGGTATCAGTCCTCGGAAAAATCCGATCCGAGGTCGAGACCTCCTCCGAACGGCGCGCGATGCCCGCGTCATGTTCGGCACATCTCCCTACGGTCTTCTATATATCGCTAGATATATTGCAATGTTATGCACAATAAGAGTATCGTTTTTAAGTATCAGTGGTTATCTAGATAATTGAATAACAGAAATCAACATTACATACATGATGCAATAAACTTTTTTAAACACTTATCTGTTGTAAAAATAGGACAGCAGACAGTTTATATCAATACAAACATATATAAGCAGTTGAAGAAGTTTTGGAAGGTCAAGAATCATCTTGAATCAAAGAATGTCAAATCGTTCCACAGTTTACCCTTCAATGTTCATGCTGTGCTTTATTCAAATTTTATAAGAGAAAAAAAAACCATATATATTGTCCAAAATAATTCTGTCGAGGGTAGAAAATTATTTTAGAATAATATTAAATATTTATTCTTTGTATAACATAGTCACTTTAAACATTACCTGCAATTACCGTGTGCATTTCCAATGGGAATTTTTATATCCAAAAGCAATATTTGAGGTTTTTGACGTGACAGTTTAAACTGCAGTTTAAACCGTCAAAAACTGCCATGTGTCAAAAACCTGCCAACCCTGCCCTTAATATATAGATTTTCCAGCAAATTTACATCATATATACAAGATCGATCTCTGGGTGCCTAGGTTAGAGCTCAGTCGTGAAGGTCATGGATATATACATTTTTTTGAGTATGTTATGTTTTAACCACGTTTATAGGCCTCAAGCTCAATCGGGTTTTAATTCCCAATCTTAAATTGAATTTGTGGGATGAGTACGTTAATGGGCAATCAATGGCTAATAAGCAAATCGTTGTGATCAATGTTAGTAAACTTATTGTACAATATATATATAGTACTTACTGGCTGTAAAGGATCAACATCCACCATGAAACTTTCCTGTTGCAGAGTTTTAACAGTTATCAACATGGTGTTGGATGAGCCTTTTCTCTCTCTCTCCCCGACTCGTTCCTCCGATTATTTCCTCTGGATGAATGTATCTCGACGATCTCTAAAGCAGCATCAAATCGGAGAATTTGGGAAATCGTTTGGTCATGCCAGAAGAACAATTTCTGATAAGGATGAAGATGGGATTGATCTTGTTATCCCTCATCACATCCTGCCTTCACATGAGATGATTGACCATATCACTCGCCGTGTTTGACGAGACTGTCCGGTATTTTCAGTATATTTTTTTGGCACACTCTGGACTTTTTTTGATCGAAATGCCGCATTGTTTCAACGAAAACGAAACTCGAGTTCATTGTCCGTGGTTCTATATAGGGCCGCAACTGGGGGGAGCAGGCAGGTCTTGTGATCCGAGCGCTGGACCAGAGGGACTTGCCCCGGGTGACATGGGTGGAGATACGGGGGGAAGTGGGGGGCATTGCCCCTCAGCGTCAAAGGTGGAGTCGGCTGATCTAATGTATATATGAATTAACATCATCATCGTGCCCCCCCCCCCAGACTTCCAAGTCTATCGCCGCCTATGCCGGGTGACCAAACATGGTTCTATATTAGTGGGGGAGGTGGGAGATTTATGGTTTGCCCATTCTAATCTAATTAATTTCTTTGACCACTACTTCCTCGAATTTACAATGGCCGTAGCCCACTTAGGTTCTCCCAACCCCCCAGTAAATATACCTCTTTCTTCTAAGTCATTCATATACAGTGAAACTCCTCTAAGACGGCCACTCAGCGTTCCATAAAAAAGTGGTCATCTGCGGAAGTGACCGCCGAATAGGGGTTGTATGACAGGAAAAGCACATTTCAGGGGGGCGTGTCAAAATGGTTTTCAATTTCACAAAATAATCTTATGCTCTATTTATTTACAATGCCCACAAAACAGATACATATACAGTGAAATCTCGCCAGAACGATTCCCGATATAACGATAAATCCCGGTACAACAAAAATTATCGAATTTTAAAGCCGTTGGGGGCGGCAAAAATCATAGTTACGGCCCTGCATGATTAACCCCTCTATAACAATATTTCTTAAAAGGATTTTGAAAAAAAAACCACTACAAACTTTTATTTTTATTTATTTTTCACTCGAAATATCCTTCAGGATACAGTAGAACCTCTCGATAACGGACACCTATGGAACCAAAAATTTTGTCCGGTAACGGGGAGCGTCCGCTAATGGGAGGTACGATGTAGAGTGAAACCTCGTTTATACAACTTTCATATTTATACGACGTTTGGGTTAGGTCGCAATTAGTTCCTGTTAATGTTAAAATGTATACTGTATGCCACTGTGTGTGTGTAAAAGTGGACACCGGTAAGGTAATTATGCATACGCACCAATTTTCTCAATAAAGTTTAATTTGAAATTTCACTACATTTTTTTTTATCACTTTCACCTGCGATTATGCATAATACCCAAATAAAAATGGAAAGTTTGATGTGAATATGGAAAAATTTATAACGTTTCTGCTCTTCATTAGACCAATTAATCATTTTTTCCCGGACACGATACGCGCACTGCAATAAAAATTGAATAAAGTGTGAAGATGATAAAAGCATTCATAACATTCTCAATCGTGTAATGTTGGCTTTCTGCACACATATCAACATGTGCAAACAAAACTAACATTACCATTCGGAATCACCATCCTGGTTCAATTAATCGAGTAACTGATTGCCAGATAATCATATTTATCAATACGAGCCTGGGAGTATGCATATAATCACCGTTGAATATGATAAATTCTCGATTTATGAATAAAAATGAATAAATTAGAGTTGTGAAAATATTAAAGTTTTCGTCTGACTTTGCTGTCCGCTATCGAGAGTGACCGCTAACCATGGGCGGAGATACACCCCCCCCCCCCCCCCAGCGTCAAAGGTGGAGTCGACCGATCTAATGTATATATGAATTGACATCATCATCGTGTTTCCCCCAGCAATAATGAACGTGCCCCTCCATACTTCCAAGTCTATCTCCGCCTGTGCCGCTAACGAGGAGTGAAATATATTAAAGCCCGAATTCCATGGGACCGGGGATCAGGAAGGTGTCCGTTAGGGGAGGTTGCATTGTATTTTTTTACTCATGTCACACATGTTTCAGTTCTTCCGAGGGCGTCTAATATCTGTGTTGGCATCACCTAATTACCGAAAGTGTTCGGTATCGCTACTTTTTGTGCGATACACCAAAGTGCATTGCGATTAACCCCTTTATAGGAGCAGTATACATCTGAATTTCTTTCACCAGCTAATAAATTAAAATATTTTGCAGCGAAATAAATACTCAAAAGCGCATTTTTTGGTGATATTTAGAACGTCAATTTAGAAAAGTTGCCAACAGCAGCATAAATTTGATGACACGTGATGATAACTTTGACTGTCGATTTTTAACGATAACTCCTCTACAAAGATAATTTTTCTTGGTTAGGTATTGTTATATATATACCGAGGTTTCACTGTATCTTATGCAGAACTTGAAATACCAGATCATCCGATCAATTCCTTATAATCTGTGTTATCCGGGATCTGTTCTTTCTTTATAGCAAGTACTGCACATGTTCTTTCATCGCATTTTTTTTACTCCCTCATTGTTGTTCTACTGAATCTCTGAAGAAAGTATCCTCAAAGCCGAAACTTCCACATACTTTACCTATTCAGTAAAGATCAGACTATATTTGTCTGGTTTACATTGTCACTCCCGGGAGCAAATTTTTGAACTCTCACCAGCTAGCAGCAACTATGGGGGTGCAGGCGGTTCTGGTGCCCCGGGCGCCGAACCAGAGGGGGCGTAGATTTCACCAATCAACCCCTCCTTGAGCATTACATGGGGGTGACAAAATGCGCTCTTGCCCTGGCTGACCAAACATCTAGTTGCGGCCCTGTATAGCATTGGCCTCTCTTTGTCATCCTATTTACAAATGTTTCCAACCTGAGTGTCATATTATCATGAACAGAAAATCCGATTGATCCGAAAAGGTATTTATGCTGATGTATAAAGATTATAAGGTTATATAAAAATAACTAAGAGTTCTGAATGCACTAGAAAGAAAAAAAACTTGTTTTTTTTAAACTTTTATCTACAAGGAAGTGGCCGCGGACAGAGGTTGACCGCTAAATGGGGGTGATGTTTGTATTATGTCTATGGAGAATATTATGTTCCGAGGAAAACTGGCCGCGAAGGGGGGTGGCTATCTAGGAGTTTCATTGTATATATTTCACACCCTCTATAGGTCACTCTTTTCTTTCCTCACTCTCACGCTTAAATTCTCTATATACAGGGTGCATATGGTATTTTACTAGCAGATCGTTGATCCTAAAGGAATACTTCCAATTGGAAATATCCAAATAACGTGTAGTACTCGGATATGCCAATCATGCAGGGCCGTCTTAAGAGCATCATGGACCCCAGGGCCAAGTGATTTTTCTGAGGCCCTACCTCGCAAATTCTCGAAAAATTTCTGAGGCCCCCCTCTTCTCTTGAGGCTCCCGGGACGGCCCATGCGTTTAGACGGCACTGCAATCATGTTCCAAGGGGTTGTATAGTTATTAAAATAAAAATGTTAACTTTTTATACGGACACCCTGTGCTCAAGAACAGACAAAAAAACTTCCACGTTCCCAAGTGCAATATTCGCAGCGATATTCGAATTCAAAATACGGGGGCAAGTTGTGGGAATAAACAGCGTTTGTATTACCCGCATTCAACACTGTTTTTTTTCCAAATTCCCTCCGTTTTTCGAATTGGAATATCTCTGCAAATATTGCACTTGGAAACGTGAAAGTTTTTTGTTGGCATCAGGAGATACAGGGCAACAACTTTCTAATTGTGGTTTGTGCACATTGGAACTGTATAAAAAGTTAATTACTTCATTTTCTTGTGTCCCACCCCTGTCATACACATAACTAATGAAAAATGAATGGGGGAATATAAAACAGCGAATCACTCACGGCCCGGTTTGGCGGATGTCAGGGTCCGGAGGTAGAGAAACATTACTATAGGTCACTCCCATGCTATATAATCTCTACAATTACACTTACACACACTCTTTAGGTCACTCACTAATCTGGCCCACCACCTCTCTAGTTACCGGATTTCCGACTGAATTCCATGACAGCTTTGTGGTTCTTCATGATCAAACGCCATGGAAAATCCTAAAACCAGGAGAGGCTTTTAGCATTAATTCCTCTCTAACAGAATCAAATTCTGTAGCTATGTGTGCTTTTTCATTGGTGGGCTATGGCTAAAAGCCTCTATAACTGGCACAAATGTAAGCGATCTTCCTGTCCCACCACAGAGAGCAACAGGACTACAACGGTACAATTATTCAATCATTACACTTCATTCATAGATAGATAGAAAAATTGATGGCAGCACTACACATAACAAGTATTAAATAGAAACAAACTTCGTTAGGTTCACAACACATACACTCTGGCGTGTACCAACTCGTTAGAAATTTCATAGAGGAATGTGTATGAGGTGCATGTATGCGTGTGTGTTAAGTAGTAATAACCTCAACAACGTCATGTGGTCTGTGGGCGATGTGTTAAAGACTCCTGGCCCAAATATAGTACCTGGGAACCATGCTGTTATCTCTTTGCTGTAATCGTGAATGTCGATAGTTTACACAAATTTATGGCTTCAAATATTATTTGTAATTATTTTTTCTCCCTTTGTGAATTGCATAGTAATTCATCACAAATTTGTATCATGATTTCAGTAATGTAGTAGTAGAGCGACTATCTTTAAATGAGAAAAATAGAGACGCTCAGTAAATGTCAGCAAAATTTCCAAAATGCTAGAGGTGAAATTTCCATAAACCCAATATGATATATATCATACTGTGTGTAATTCTATGAAGGAGATTTTTGTTGAGATAGAGTTCAGCCTTTTATAATCCTCCAAGTACGTATTAATATTTTAACATAAAAAAAGGAAGAAAATTTGATAACAACAAAAACTCAAACAAATAACAAATAATAAAAAAAGAATTGTTCGGCGGTCCTTGAAAACTCAATGTAAAGCTACAAGAGGGTAGCTGAAATCACAAATGACTTTTATTCAGCAAATACAGTGGATAAAATACCACCGAAATATGTTACACAGAAGAGTACTGGGGATTGAGAATCAGTTTAGAAATAAAAATTACAGCTATGAAATTATTTACATATCATATGTCTGGTCTTACAAGTCAACCTTATAACAATAACATTTATGCTTTATAAATTATTCAAAATATTCACAGTTCTGTCATCGTCTAATGATCGGAATTGCAGACTAAGTAGAAACAGATCTGAAAGGGAGGTGGTATTAACTTCTGAAAGACATTGAGAAACAAATTAAGACAGAAAAATATAAGACTTAAAAATAATAAACAAAATATATATGTTATGGTAAATGTAACCAATTGGTAATTATGCATAATTACTCATTGTTATTCAATTACTAATCATCTCGGCTAGTTTGACAAATTTTTCTACATTTATCACCTTTAACAGCGATCATGCCCAATACCTGATTGAAGTTGGTATGAAAAATATAGAAGAGAAATAATGTGGAGATATCACTAAAATTCAACCACTTATTAGTTTCCCCTCCCCCATATATGATGGGTGCATTGCACATATTTTGCCATAAAACTAGACTCGACACTCCTTACAATGACCCCCTCCAATCGAAAATGGAAGTTATATTTGATATTATATGAAGTTATAGTTGTTAAATCGAAAGGAACATATGTTATTCATTATATGAAAAACACATGTTATTTGTTATATAAAAGCATTTGAGACTTACCCTACCGGTCATAGTAATGGAATGGTTGCTATAATGAGCGTCAGCTGTATTTGCATTTAAGTGTTGTAAGGATAGAAACCAGGGCCATCATTTCAACTTTTTTCGGGCAAAAAATGCATTTTCTAGAGATTCACATCTGCATCATTTTTCTGGGAAATGGTTCTCAGAACTGTGTGAATCAGTGTTTCCCAAAGTGGGCAATAGAGGCTACAGGTATAGCGTAGGATCCTATGGGTATGCTTGAGTTGGGGGGGTGAGAGAAAAAAATTTCTGAAGAATGGGAGGATGGAACAAAACGGTTGGGAAACTATGTTTTAGATGAACATGGTTGAAAGATTTCATAAAGACACAATGACTATAGAAAAGCTGTATGAAGGGAAACAGATGTCTCTAATGCATGCTGACTATTGCTAGAACAATATTCGAGAGATCAAAAATCATCACAAGAGAAAAAAATGTCTTTTAAAATCTTGGAGTAAAATAAAATTTGTTGATATTTTCTATCTGTAAATAAGTTTTTTTTCATAAAATTATATGATATAATTCATGGGCCTTTGTATTTACTTTCTTGTTTCATTCCACTTTGAATGTTTCATACAATTTTAAACGTGACTAGAATAGTGATTATTACATATTTTGCTTACATAGACATATAGGCATACACTACAGCAGGAGGAGGGGGAGAATCCGAAATCGCTTATAACTTGAAAACTATACCGGCACAGAGAAACAAATTATAGATTTGAATTCAGAAGGTCGATTTCTATAAGAATTACGACTGTTATCCCCAGAAAAACGATTTTCATTTTTATTTGTAGAACAGTGTTGTTATCAGTATTGTAATGTTAGGTTTCTTCACATTTATCGATATTTTTAAACATAATGAATACCACCACCAATCAAATCCATCATCATAGGGTGAAGTTTGAGCAAAATGTCCAATAAATTTAAGTAATTAATTGACGATTTACCATATTTACCAATAGGAGCTGGGAGTTATACAAAATCAATGGTAAATGTACAAAATGAAATAAAATTATGAATAAACTTGCAAAAATCTATCAAATTTACCAAAATGGCCAGTAATTATGCATAATAACTGGATTTATCACATCTACTGTAACATATGTAATATATTTCTTTTCAAGAGACATATAAAAACTCTATAAAACAAATTCAGTTACGAGGCAAACTGACTAATGATTATTGCAGCAGCAATCATAACAAAAAACAGCAAAATCAACAAGAAATGATTCCTAGTCCAGGAACGATTATCAGCTTTGATTTCTTTTGGTTTCTTGTGCCTTTTCTTCCTGCCTTCCATCTTCCTCTGGAACTCTTCAACTTCGAGCTGTTGCTGTCTTTCTCTCTCCATCTTCTCGAGCTCCTTTTTAGCTTCTTCTTCCGCGATTTTTTGCTTCTGTATTTTCAAGCATTCCTCATCACACGGAAGCAGCTCATTCTGCAGAAGACTGGTGCACTGCACGTCCTTTTTAAGTCTCTTGCACTTACAACGGAGTGTGACTTTCTTTTTGCAGACTGACCGGTCCGGACAAGAGTCTTTGTGACAGGTCCATGGACAGCGATGCCCGCAAGACAACTGTGAAAAGGGAGAAAAAAAAAGTTCAATCAAATAACTTCTATAAAAATCAAGATATAATACCTTTCGACCTAATTGATATGCTATTAATAACAAAATCAAAAGTTACTAAAATATGAGGGGTGTTAACAAAGTGAAAATACAGTGGTTTTTATTTGCTCAAAAAACATTTTTCTTTCACAAAATATCTACTACAAACTAATCACTAGTTCATGCCTTATTGCTACTATTGTCCCAACATTTATTTGCTTTGGGTACTTTTTTCTCTCTTTCAACTGGGTACAATTTGGGTCTATCACCACGGGCAATTTACTACCGAATGGGTTGTGCTGGAAGTGAACATGTGCACTTACAATCACTGGAAAAATTTGAGGGACTTGCTATCCACCATTAATGTGTAGTGTGACGTCATTATTATCGCTACAGCCAATAATTGCTCTCTATGCCATTTTTTTAATGATTAGACCTCACTTCAAGCAGAAAAGCTGATTTTTCTACCCTCGATGAACCAGCTAGGGTATTTAGTCACCTTATGTGTACCTAGGTATCTAGTGTTGTGCATGAATTTTTAGTACAGTCAATGCCGTTTATTAGAATTATGGATAATATTATCATCCGGGTATTGTAATTTTTGCAAAGAATGGACCGTAACAAGAGAAAATTTTTTTTTATAGCTATCCGAATTTCGGATAATGTTGTCAATTTTTTTTTCCGTTGAAAGTTTTTAGTGCGCATTCTGAAGCTAAGGTTTAACCACATTTATTTTTTTCTTTGTAAGTTATCGTTATCATGCTGCAAGACTATGTAGGAGGCTTGAAGGTGTTCTCTCCTTCCTACTTTGTTGACAAACATTTTGTGCTTAATGTTGTTTTTAGTCCGTAGTATTTGCTCTCGCTGTGGGCCTGTCTATAGTGAAGGCATTTTTAGGAAAAGCATTTTTTTTTTCAGTTCTTGATCAGTTTATTTCAATCGATCAAATTCAAATTCATTTTTCCGAGAGATTTTCTTAAGGGATCTATGAAATGTACTGTACATTTAAAAAAATATCGTAATTTGCGTAAATATCGTAATTAGACTGTTCCATTCCAATTCCTTAAAATGGCTGGGAAAAAAAACCAGAATTCTAGCATAAAGGGGAAAAAGTCCCATTTCAGAAAGGAATTAATAAAAAATTAGATTGAACATTTTTGAGAGTGACAACACCAATTATGTGCAAAAGAAAAAAAAAATTGACCCATTTACCATAAGTTTCGTTCAACAAAACGGTACATATAGTTACCATGCAAACAAGACTTTTTTTGGGTATAGAAATCATTTGGTTATTGTTATCAGAAACAGAGCAAGTCCACATGTGATCACATTAAGCGTCGTGGACTGTACTACTAAACAACATATGCACCTCATCCATATTTCTCTACAGAATTTCTAATGAATAACTACATGTTGGAATATGCATATGCATGTGGTGGGAATCTAACATGAAGCTTGATTCTGTGAAATGCTTGTTATAGTGCTGCCATCTGTTTTTTAAACTATGAGAGAAGTGTAATAATTGAATATTTGTACTGTTGTGAGTCTGTGGCCAGACTTTTTAACAAGGAGATCAGCTTTCATTTGCACCTCCTTCTTTGGGTACTAGTTCACATTTAAAGAACCGTATGACAGAGCACACTTCACAATTGTCAGGATTCTGAACAGCTGCCACCCTAGTAAGTAAACTCTTGCTACTCAAACTTGACAAGGTGTAGCAATGACAAAAAGACCATGAGGAAAAAAAAAAAAGATAAAGGACCATGATCAAAGTCAGCATTGTCAGTGTACCCAATGTCAGTGTACTTTTCTACCTATAGGACAATGCATCGCTACTTTTGAAATAACTCTCATAACACTGAATGACATTTCATGCTTATTCAATTGACCATACAATGAATGAACGTAAGTGTAAACTTAATGACAAAATTTGGTTTTATATAATCCATAGGTTTAGGTGCTCTCAAAAAGGCCTAGAACTAATTACCCAGTAATATGGTAACCTCTGCATAATTTTATGAAGACATTTTTTTTTGTAATTCCACCAAATGAAAACAATATACTAAAAAGAACAATAAGATTTCTTTGAAATGTTTAGGCAATTCCCAAAGTGCTTCAAACCAACTGTGTGGTTTTGCATAGTAAAGTCTAATTTTTGTTTACTAGCCTTGCAGCACAAAATCCATGACTGGAGCCTATAGTGTTAAAAAGAAGTTACTGTGTATAAATTAAAAAATAATAATTTTATGACAAACCTGTTTTGGACATGTGTTTTTACATGAAAGAAGTTTGTCTTGCTTTTCGACTGAAGAAGAAGTCCACTCATGACATATCAAATATAGCTGATTGAGCTGGCAGTGACATTTCATTTTGATGCTTTCTTTGCAAGGATGACATCCCCCGGGGTGACAAATCCTATGGCAATGATGAACACAACCTTCTGGCCGTTTCCTCTCACACATTCTTTCACAAGGGCTGCAGTTTTCACTCTGCTGCAAAAGAAAATAGTCGTCAAATTCCGGTAGAGTCTTGAAAGTTTGAGGTTCCAGATAATCTGAGGTGTGTGTGTGTGTGCGTTGGAATTTTTTGAAATTCCTTCTTAAAACCTCTTTTTCTGTTTTCTGCCAAGAACCTGCTTCCCTTTCATTTTATTTGATTCTTCCAGCAAATGAGAGTAATTTCAGTTTTAAGGGGGGGGGGGGGTCTTGATTCCTAGGCCAAAGTTTTTGGTGGAGAGAACCTCCCCCATACTACAATTTTTCACAGGCTCCTCTATAATAAATTTATATGATATTGGGCTAATAAAAGCAGTATTGATATATAGTAAATTTATAGTGTAAAAAAATTAAAAATAACAGTCATATCAGAGCCTGGGATACAAGAGTCTCTGTCAACCTCTTTTATAAAGAGGTCATTAGTTTTAGCAGCTCTAATTTTTAATGAACTAAGTCATTGAATTGAGAACAAAGTAGGTCAGAGTAAATACGAATATGTACGTCTAAGGCCCACACATCTGAAAGTCAATTTGTATTGTTTTTCAGATAATAAAGGTTTTCAGTAATCGGAGGTAGCCTCGGTCCCTTTCACTTTGGATTATCGAGACTATACTGTGTATTTGTTAAAAAAATAACCAATTCTGATTGAACCATGTAAAAAAATTTGTTATTTATTGTGGTCGGATTGTGATTTTTTAACAAATTTTTTTCATCTTACACATTTAACTATTTTGATACTGAAAATTATCAATTGATACACACTTAAAATTTTGAAATCTAAATTTAAACAACTTAAATGAGATTCCCAATAAAATCTGCTTCACTTCACTTCCTAGACATATCATGATTTATATATATACTAGAGCCAAAGAGAATAATTTATAATCACACTTATTTGCATAGATGCCTAAACCAGAGCATTCGATATGTTCTCTCGGCCAACAGTTAACAACCTTTTCTTCCTGGTTCTTTGGCCTTACAACCCGATCTGATTCTTATATATTACTTCATCTTACTTTTGACACAAAATCTGCTCGATTATTTCATTGACCAAAACTTCAGATACTTAACCTTTCCAAAAATTTTCCTTGACTTTTGGGCAATATTTTGCATTTTCCTTGACCATTTTTAATTCCCCCCCACACTGTCAAAGTTGCCAGAAACCCTTTAATCCTATCAAAATTAAAAACAAAAATACAGTCAAATCATTAGATGGCTCCCAAAAATTGGTGCTATTTTGTGTGACGGAACTTGACAAAATTGTATTTTGATTTACAGAACTTCAAAGAATTGTAAAATATTCTAAATATGATTCAAAAAGTTGAATAGATGTACTTTTCTTCATTCACAAGTTATTTCTGGTAGAAAAGACTTTCCTATTCACCTTCTATAAGTTATTAATTTGCCACTGGTTTCATCCCCCCATTTGTTTAACAGAATTTTCTCTCAAATAGCTGAGCCTTGGTTCCTATTAGACCAGTTGAGAGAGAGAGACCCTACTGCATTACCAAAAGGTTTCCCCCTGTGCAACAGAAACAAACTACCATGTTTGAGCTAGAAGTATCTCTCACCTCATGGCATATGATCTCACAAACATGATTCCCGCATGCTAGAGATCTACCACAAATTTTTCCACATGACCATGGTCGGCACTCATGACATGGAAATTCATGAATCTTAAAAAGAAAAGGAAAAGTTGGATTAGGAGATGAGTGTAATGACTAATTCCATTCATTTATAAATGTGCATATGGCAATTAAAGAGAATGGAAAAAACCTATGAGATATCCTTACTGTGTGAGCACCAAGACATGACAATGAAATTGGAACAATGCAGGGAGGACAGGGCTTATCCACCAGTTCCATTCTGTAGGAGTTCAGTAAATCCCAAGGACCATCTTTTTTCTTGAAAATAAATAAATATACATGAAATAGTTTAAAGAAAACAATAGGGTAAAAAATAGTTAAAGTCTTTAGAAACTATTTCTCATGTGTAACCAGATTCATGCACACATCACTAATTATTAATGAAGCATCTGCTATACATTAAGAGAAATATTCCCATGAAAAATAGTGAAGATCATGTTCATTCATTAGTTTTGCTCCAATACAGAGCACAGTTCTTACACAGAGTCAGCCCTATACACACTACAGTATCCAGGATAAATCAATTAACAACAAAAGCAAGAACAAAACAGAACAAAAAAATGAAACGTCAAACTCCCTTCATTGCTCTTTTTAAATAAGAATTCTCTTCTGCTCTCCAACACGACCCAGCCTCCTAGGAGGTGAAGAGAGGAAGTTGTCTTGCACAACAGCTCTGGGCGTGAACGATCATCAATCAATCAATCTCTTCTGTATGAAATGTGCGTTCCAATGGTCATCGTTTACTATATCATTCAAGAAAGGCGTTGATAATCTTAACCAACATTATTCAGGGATGTTTTCTCGTCTCTGTTGTTTTGCCTGGAAAATATGGGGAGGGTCATAGCTCACTCAACACTCCTTGAATCTATAATGAACTGCGAAAACTTATCTGAAAATTGCTTCTTGCATCATTTAAAGATCTTCCTAGAATGTGACATCACTTTGTCATTCAAAGAAGTTAAGCAAGTTTACTTCTTCTTCTTGCATACTTCACACTTATTAGTTGAATATTTGCTCCAAACTGGTGAGTTTTCAGCATGTATCGTCGTCGTCTCCATGACAGAAGTATGAATGTGCAAATTTTCACTTTTTTTCACTGAGGTTTATCAGCTGGTTAGATCCCTATTTTGGCTATCTAATTTTTGCCACAAACGTGACTGTTCTACCCATTTGAAATGCATGTTAAAAGTATTTTAGGGAAATAACACTCCCAAAGTAACATGGCTAGAGTAAACATTCAAACATCATTTCCCACATTTTGGAAATTTGCACATTCATGTTTCTGGCATGAAGGGGGATGATATACTGTATTTCCCATGCTATGTAAAGCTGAAATTGAGCTAGTCAACTACAAAACATATACTTCAGATGTTTATAGGTTAAAAAGAATAATATTAATGAGGACTATACAGTTCAATCAAATAAAATGTAGCAGAAATTGGAACTAGCAATCAGTACAAAATTTCAAGTGAATAAGCAGAACGAATTGATAAAGTAAAGGAATATAGTTTCCAAATGATGTAAAACAGTAAAAACTGAAAACATGGACCACAACTGCAATCTGTTAGGTAGATGTACTAACAAAGCCCAAGTCCCACTACTGAGGGTAGTGTGGTGTAAGGCTGTTTTTTTCTTTTCAACAGCTGGGTCCTAACATAAGTCGAACCGGGCCGTGATTCCTTGTTTCACTTTTATCCATTTATTTCCCCTTAGTCATGCTTATGACCAGGCCTTCACAACCCCAAAAAATAATTCAACTGGGCTGCGGGCTTCCAAAGGTTGAGAACCATCGACGTAAGGGATAGCATGTGCGTCAGGTGTTTAGTCAATCAAAACAGCTATGTTTGCAGTGGAAAAAACACTTTAAGTTCTTAGATTGAGCAAAACGGAATTGGTACCTATTGCGCAACAATATTTTTGATCCAACTGAAGAATTAAGTTGCCACTTACTGTCAAGGTGCAACTGTGACATTACCTGATGACTTGACATATCCAGGAAAGAGCCTCTTGTGACAATTGTCTCATGGAACTCGTCAGACTCTCTCGTGAGTCACCTGTCATGTAACATAGTACATCTGCCTAATGGATCAAAGCTGTGGTCATCAACTGTTACTGTTTTACATAGCAGCTAGAAACTGTATACAGTGAAACCTCACTACAATGATACTTGATAAAACAATAAGCACCTCCACAACGATATTTTTTCAAGTCTTGTTCGGAAATGTCTACACTTTAATGTTAAACTGTCTCTTAATATAACGATAATCCCTCTGCAATGATATTTTTTCTTGGCCTGCAGAGTATCATTATATTGGGGTTACGCTGTACTTCTCTATGAATTCTCTTGTATATAAAAGTGATATGATTCTTAACTTATTGACATAAATCTCATAAGGTTTCATCAATTTGGTTGAACTGTTCAAATACTGAGCTGATATCGATAAGCTTTTCTACCTTTTTGAGCTCCACTTTGGTAAGCACAGCTGAATGACATTTTGCTGGACATCTATGACCACATGGATGAATCTTCTCACATAATTTCCGACAAGGTGGACAATCCCCAAAGTGGCAGCGGTGTTTCTGTCGTTGCTCATGATGACAATCAGCAGGTAGCCTAGAAATGTAAATATGCTTTAGGGCACAAAGAACTATCAGATCTACTGCTCATTTCATACAAATATAACGGGTTAAGCATATAAAAATATGTAATAAATAGAATGTACGACCATAATATAATTTTATGGATATAATGAAAACGTTATAAAAAAATGAAATGAAAATTTGTAACTCATAAAAACTAATGGCTCTGTTTAAGTTAAAAATACAAGACACATTACTGTTGCCACTTGAAAAAGAATGAAATAGAATATTTTGAGAATGAGGACATGAGAAATGGTCAATGAACACTTACAGATCATACACTTGGATCGACTTCTTGGAGAAGAATTCAAGAATTGAGAAATTGAGTATGTCTAATATGTAACTTAGAAGCAGAACCTCCTTATAATGACTGCTTCCGCAGTCAATGCCGAATAGTGTGTTTAATTTTACACAGAATCAAAACAATTTTCATGCATTTCTCTGTAACATATTTGAATTTTTCTTGCAATAAGTTTTCTACAGATAAAACAAATATAAATAACTGCAGATTGTGATTATAATGGAAGGTAACCAAAATTTTTCTGCTATTTTTGATCATCAGAAAGAAGATAAACAGCAAATATAAATGTTATATTAGTCATCCCCATTGGGATTTGATACCTTTTATCAACATACCTCCAGCTGCACATTGGCATGAGGGTAAAATTGCAGTTCTCAGATCCAAAGAAGTCTATGGGAGTTAAGTCTGTCTTGGTTGCAAAGTATTTTTCATAAAGGTGGTTTTCCCAGTAAATGGGAAGAGATGAATAATTTGGTGGTAATAGGTCCAAAGCATATGGTGGATGATACTGTCTCCCTTAGACCATCAACCAACAAATTATCCATCTTCTGTTTTCTGAATGACTACCTTCATGGAAAATCCCTCATGGATGAGGAAGTCTTGCAAAGATATCCACAGGCTCTTTGCACCCAAGAACCTCAATTTCAATGGACCAGGGCATTGTGCAACTGACACAATGGTGAAAGGTACTAGATGATAAAGAGTATTACTTTGAGGACTGAAGATGTGTGGCATTTGACATTAAACTTGGTTTCCAGTGATCAAGAATGGAAAAATTCTGTTTTAGTTAACTTCATCAACTAACTGACATAACTATGAATGATATATTTTAAAATTTCTATATTTACTGGCAGTCAGCTTTGCAGCGAGGTGGAGGAACATCAGATTTCCTCCTACCACAAGGAACAGTTATTTTTGACTGACCACAAAAGCATTTAATATCAACAATTTCCCTGCACGGAAAACATGGACCTGAAATAAGAACATACAAATGAAGCCATTTAAACATTTCTTTTTGAAGGAAATAGTCATGAAGTGAGAGAGGGAACAATTTTTTTTCAATACTGATATAATCGCTTACCACCATGACACCGACTTTGGCACTTGTGGACACCACAGTTTAGAGTTCTAGTACATGGAGCTTCACATGGTGGGCAATCACCAATGCAACACTAAAAACATGTAACATAGAAACTATTCAGACATAACATTAAAAATGGACAGTACAATATTGGTATGAACAATTTTAACTAGTTGATAACATTAAAACTTGAGTAGAATATTTTCTACTGCAGTAAAATATGGTTCGAAGTGAACTATTAAAGCAGTTTTTGTCAGGAACATAACTTTTAAACTTAAGAATTGACCCCCCCCCCCCTCCTCCATTGTTATTTCTCTCAATTTCAAAAAATATCTCGTATCTCTAGACATATTCCCGTCTTGTCTAGACCTACTGCAGAGTTTGAAAAAATAAAAAAAATTTAGGTGTCAGCCAAACTTCTTAGGAGCCAAGCTTGAGATTCTGCTCTCAAGAGAAAAAGTCCAAAATAATGTTGCTGGTTTTTTTTAACTTTTTAGGATCTTCATGTTATGGGAAGGGGGGAGGGGGAAAGAGTCATGAAATCAGAAAATTTTTGTGTCATTAACAGACTCCAATTTAGCAATCAGTGACAGAAAATTTTAGGTGCCAATGGCAATTTTCTAATCACTGTAGCGACCTGGGATTTGCCAGGCCCTTTCTACTGCAAGAATATTCTTTCTATTTTTATAATTGCATAGCACATTAGAAAAAACTTAACGACCCTATACTTTGGTATTTTGTCAAAATTAATGTACGCAGTATTTGCACCCTGACTTGCATAAGACATATATTTTAAGCAATTTATCTCATTCAATGAAACTAAAAAAAAACATGAAACATCATATTTCATGCTCAATTTACATTTCATTCAACAATATCTGCAATGTACTTGTATGTATATATATTATTCATACCTTCCTGTTACAATTATGTTTTCGGCAGTCCCGTTTCCTTTTGCACTTGGTATCACAGATGAATTCTTTGCAGCATGGAACAGACTTGACACGCTGCCCACAGCGACATTTCATTGTGCGCATTTGCAAGCACTGAAATGACACAGACACACAAAAATTTTAATTGGCTAATCCCTGTCCTGAAAACTGAATCTTTATTGCAGTTTAAATTTTCAATTACTCGCAACAATTCTGTAATCAGAAAATTTAATGCCAGACTTGATTTTAATTACATTGTTGAATGGAAACTAGGAGAAACCACAGGATCATCAATCGGAAAAGTAAAATACAAGTTCTGTGCAGCACTTGACTTCTATTCAAATGGATCATAATAAATTTATTGTATTTTTAAATGAACAGACCAGATTTTTACTACAGTTAAACATCATTTCATGATCTCAAGAGTCTGAAGGATCTGAATACAGTAAAACCTGTCTAAGTTAGTCACATACGGTTCCATTAAAATCTGTCCAACTCAGAGAAATATCCAAAATATAGAAGTACGGTACAAAGTAAAATTTTATGGATTTATTAAACAACTTCATCTAGTAGAATATGACGAAAAACAAATACACTTACAAATATTAACCTTTTGAATAGGTGATAGAAAATAAACTTGTACACAATTCAATACTTCAATTACCATATTCTACAATGAAGAAATTTAAATGCATTAATTAAATATGTATTTTTAAGTGTAATAGCCTATTTCATTTTTTCACTTATATAAAATTAATAAGTGACAGGTTATACTGTATTTTGAAGATGGAGTTATAAGAGTCATTGAAGAGGACTGAATGAAAAACTTTAAAATATGCATTTTGCATGGGTATGGCTGGTCACCTACTGCAAGCTACTTTGAGTGATAACAAGTCACATGAAAGTGCAAAACTGCTATATAGTAGTCTTGCACAACAACACGCTCAACTTTTTATCCCTCGTTTTTAAATGACATTTCACTGTCATAGTCAGGATTCATCATAGTAGATAAAACTGGCTTTGTTTGCAATCAGCAGAATACCATGACAACGAAAAACTATTCATGATTTAAAGGACAATGAATAAATGATGGGGAAAAACTACATGAAATCCTTGAATAAAAACCAATTTTGAAACAGATATGAAAATAGGAAAATACAGTATGAAAACTTCGCATATTACCTAAAATCATACCCATACATATATCTAAAAAAATTTATATAACTTTAAGATGGTTTATTACTTATCATGGCTAAATGAAAGACGTAAAAATGTATACTCACAATACCACAAGTACCAAGATGGCATCGTTGACTGCACTTATGCAAGCCACATTCCAAAAGTTTATCACATGTATCACCACAAGGAACAACCTCTTCGGTACATGGCAACCACATGACTTTTTTGTTACATGGAC
Organism: Pholcus phalangioides; assembly: GCF_987345545.1. NCBI lineage: Eukaryota > Metazoa > Arthropoda > Arachnida > Araneae > Pholcidae > Pholcus > Pholcus phalangioides. Next base: position 21,101,032 of record NW_028301615.1, on the reverse strand, counting down.
AGGGTCTAGCTCCAGATTTGGGACATGAACTGCACTTTCCACTGTGACACACTATGGTACAAATGTGGTTTTCACAGTCTAATGGTTTGCCACACACTTTTTCGCACTTCCAGTTTGGGCTGTCACATGGCCTGAGTATCTTCTCATTTCGACAATTACAACTCTGCTCACTTTGTAATGTGCATGGTGGGCATTCACCTATCAAGAACGAGAATAAAGATTTAAAAAAGAATAAATTATACAATGAACACTGTATTGCATGACAGTATACAACATCAATACAACACAAAAGGTATATATTATACTCGTCTTGAATGTTTGTTCAATAATACAGAAAAAAAAAATTCCAATAGATAGCAATAAAAATACGCTGGATTTAAGGTCTATTCATACACGTGTCACAGGCAATTTCTGTTCCAACATATATAACTCCTCTCAGTTCAGAAAACATTCTTCTTCCCTCTAGTAGTCTATTTATTCATACTTATAAGAAACAATTCGGAATCCGATCCAAATATGTTTCGGATGCCACAGAAACTGAACTGATGTATGTAAATAGACCTCCAATGAGAAAAGTTTGTCTCACTACAAAATGGCATCCCAACACAGCTGAAATATTTTTTTTGCCTCGATTGGAAAAACAAATGTCTCAATTGTTTAAAGCCTTCTAAAAATAAAAACATAAGTGCAATTTATTTTAGGCAGATTTTCAACCTCTGCTCCAACCAAAAAAAAAAACAAAGCCTTGGGAGAAAAGAAGCCTTACTATGAATACACTTTGAAAATCTGTAAGAAGAAGAATTGTAAAAACGCTGTGCACATAGTTGTAAAACAGGATATGAAAAAAATAAAAAAAATCAGATTTTTTTTATTAAAATTAACTGACTGCTTATTAATTAAAACAAATCTTGTTGATCATTAAGAAGGTGTATTTTCATATCACCTAACCGCTTTTCTCCACTAATTCCTCTTAATAAATCTTAATTTAATTAAGCATTAATGAATAAACAAACTATAAGCAAAAAAATACGAACACTAAAAATCTGTGCTCATGTAACTTGAAAGGTCATGTAACATTGAGCACAAATTAACTTCATGGATTAACATTTTTCTCGTAGAAAGTGCTTTTATTCATGAGGGACCCCTTCAATCATTAAAGTGAATGGGTGGTGGCATCTCAGTATCACACATCTGGTGCAGACATGTCAATTTATTTGATGCACAACCAAAAGGCCATTCAGCATCAACTAAATAAAGCAAATCCTATTGGCAAGATTGTTTCTTGCACAATAAATGGATGTGTTTCGAACTTGCATGATGCTGCTTAATAGTTTACACATTTTCATTCTTTCACAGATTTAATGAGTTATGGTAAAAAAACGAGGAAACACAAAATCTTAATACGAAAAGTAGTCGAAAGCTCAATATGTTGGCACAACATCAATTATTATTTTGAATGAGCAATTAGGCCATAGAATTCAAGGCTTTATACAAAAAATAATTCCTTTGTTTTTTAATTATTGGAGGCCTAGTGCCGCATGGCAATGCATTGAATATAATGCAGATTCTTCAATGTCTTCCATGCAAAAAAATCTAGAAATAGAGCAGCTTTTTTTTGCACTGTATCTAGGGATTAAGTTCAAGTCTATATGTACCTCACACACAAAAAAAAAATTCTATACTTCTTTTAATAACAAACTTTATCATATATCAGTAACATGCAAACCATACCATGTTACATTTACTTCAATATCATTGATTTTATGTAAAGAGAAAACAAAATTTAAATTTTGCGATTTAAATCAATGATTTTTTAAATAAAAATCAAGTGATTTAAATTGTGATTTTAATCATGATTTAAATCAAGCTGATTTAAATTGGCGTGCCCTGCTGTAAAATAATTTTTTTTTTAGTTTTTCATCCCCTTTCGAATTCTTTTTTTAAATTGCTTCTAAAAGTTTTATACAGTTTATCTTTCAATTTTAGCTAATTACTGAATCATCATATTTCAGCTAACAAATGTGATACTGAAACTAATTATTTAAGGTATCACTGTATTGGCAGAGATTTTAGCTTAGCCATGTCTAGTTTACATTAATTGATGTACTCCTGCATATACAGTGAAACACCTATATAACAATACTCAAAGGACCAGAGAAACCACGTAATTATAAAAGAGTAATCTTTAAAGAAGGAATACATTAACACTATGAAAAGTACATCTAGACTAGAGAATAATATTGTTATATAGGCGATTATCATCATACAGAGTATTGTTATATGGCATTTACATTGTAGTACCTGTAAATAGCAGGGTTCTTTAACAATGAGTGGAGTTGTAGACAGTAAGAACCTACCTCCGTGACAAGGTTCAGGGCAACGATGTTGTGCACACGAAAGTAACTTCTGACATGGTTTGTTACACGACCACTCTTTATTACTGCACCTTTTCATAGCAGGATTGCTGCGCTTACAAAAGCAGGTTGTTTGAATTGTCTTTGGACAAGGTGGACATGGTCCTAAAATAAAAAATGCATGAGCATGAATGAAAGAATACATGGCATTTCTATGGAAACAGACATATTGTCTAATAATCAATTATTATATTAAAGTGTATAACAGTTAAGAAAACAGAAGCTTTTCCTCTCAATGCTATCAAAATCACAAATTTGCAAGAATTTTCAGATTTTAAGATATTTGCAACTGGAATGCAGAGCAAAAAACTGATATAGTAAAATGCAAGAGAAACATATTGATACTGCACACATATATTACATTACATATACATTACGCCATACAACAGATAAAGATAGATACCTCCACCATCGAGGGTGAAATTTTCTTGCATAAAAAGACTATCCCGACTTTGTTTTCAAGAACAAAGTCTAAAACTAATCTGGTACATTTTAATTATTCAAAGTAGACTTAATGCTGAGAAAAATACAATGTCCATACCAGGATGGCAAAGAAGAAGACACTGGTGACCACAATATGGTTTAAGGTCTTTTGCACAGATGCTCCCGCAAGAATGAGGAACTATCCATGGATCATGGGGAGGATTTTCAACTTTACCACAAAAGCAGAAGTACTGTGATGGCATTTCTTCAGCTTTGTATTCATGTCGGCATTTCGGACTAAGAGGAGGAAAAAAAGAATAAAATTTTATAAGCTTTTAGAAAAATCAAATTCGATGTAGCTAATCAAAGATCACAAAATACAAATGCATAGTTTCGTTACTCAACTCACCAGCACCATGTGCGAGGCTTTTTCTCACCAGATTCATCTGGAGTGTTTGACTGAAGGTGGAACATACTGTCCTTTGCCCATTTTTGAATGCAAGAGACATGTATCATGCAATAACAGTTCCCACAGGACCAAATCTGACATTAAAAAAGTACTTTTTTCAATGACTTACAAACATAAAAAACATGTACACATTTCACTACCTTATAACACTAAATTACTAAAAAGTTCCTATGATTTTGAAATAAAAAATGCTATTATAAAATAAAAAGTAAAAGGTGCAATACTTAAAACTAAATGTTTTTATTTCACTTTTCGAACAAAAATTCCATTAATAAAAGAGAATATTTGATCTAGACATGATCAAGAAATTCATGGTAAGTAATATAGGGACACAACTAAAAAAACTGAGTAATTTCAGATATTTCACAAAGCAATATAGTAATGTTCTAGCAAGCCAACAATTTCAATAGTGTAGCATGGTCAAATATGCCTATCATGTTAAGGGAGCCTAAAAAATATTAGTATAAATCAGTTTCCAAAATTCATTTTTGTCCCAACCCCCCCTTCTTTAGAAATTATTTTCTCCCATCACCCCCCAACACAATCTAACCCATAGGATCCTATGTCATACCCGCAGCTTCTATCTCCCGGAACATTCCATCGCCTCCCCCAAGGGGCATTAACGCCCACGTTGGGAATCACTGGTATAAATTTTTAGGGAAGATATAGGCCTACATCATAGAAAGCAAAGTTCCCCAAACTTTTTGTTCCATCACTCCCTTCATCAGAATTTTTTCTGTCTCGTCGCCCCCAGTTCAAGCCAACACCCATAGGATACTATGTTATACTCGTAGTTTCTACCCCCCCCCCCCTCGAGGCAATATTGCCCATTTTGGGAAACATTAATCTGAAGGAATGAGATTTGTATGTTAACCAAGGGGTCGGACAAATCCCAGGCACCAGGTCACCATGAAGACTAAAAAAATTTGTATTACACCTAAAATTTTCTTGGGTAGTTACTAAATTGCAGGTTGAGAGCAGCACAAAATGTGTGAAATTTATAGCAGCATTCTGTCAACATGAAAGAGTGTCACTATGCCCTGAAAAAGTCAAAAGAAGCATTATTTTGGACTTTTTCTTCGGGTAAATTTTTTTGACAGCTAAAAAATTTGTTCTGCTGCCTAGACTTTTTTGCAATTTGTCCAGCTCTGCGGCAACCCATATCCAAAAACATCCCACAAAGCTGGTAAGCAGCACTGTTCATCAGTACGCTAGAAGGAAAATGTCTGGTTTTCCTCATTCGAATGGCAGTCACACTATATAAAGAGCATGCATCTGTATACAAACACAGGGCTGGCAGATATACATCTAGAGTAGGAAATGGCTGAAGGCAATGAATGAGTTACTCAATGAATCCATCAAGAATGTTTTAGACATGTTCTGGGACACAAATACAGTTTGTTTGCATCTGAGCATAAAATTTTGTGTGATTATGAGACATTTAAAAGAGTACTGCATTCATAATAATTATGTCCAATAAATTTTTCCCCACAAATCACAGTGACGTGTCATTTCAGCTTTTTGTGCCTCTGTTACTACTTTCTCTCTCATGTTTCCAGTCACGGGTATCGGCAAAATTCTCATTCCTTCAGATGATATCCACTTCCCATAAACATTTATCCCAGTTTTTTTTTTTTTTGAGACACCCTTTAGAATACAATTATCGACATAATACCCAACTCTAGAAGCAACAAGTATTTAATAAAAAAACAAACAAACAACTGCTACTGCTAGGTAGCTGGAGGGATTGAAGACAGCCATACGGAAGAGATCCTTTAGCTAACCTGGTCATTCCTTTTGATAGACTCCAAGCATATTAGACACACAGCAGCACCTGAGGTTAATATCTCTTGAAGCAGGTCTCGAGCATTTTGCAAAGCTCCAACCCCATCTATATTTAATTACAAGAAAAAATTATAATCCAAATGTGATACAAAAACATTATTACTATAAAAACATACCATTCACCTCTTCAATAAAAAAAATGTATATAAAAAAAATCCGCAACAGGGCTTAACAAATCCCAGGTGTTGGGTCACTATGGCAACAATAGAAAATTGATATTTGCACCTAAATTTTTCTACACATGATCGCTAAATTAGAGCCGAAGGATGATACAACATTTTCTGTTGTCTAATACCGTTACATTAGTCAGTAAGTTATGAAGTTTCTGAAGAGTCGAGAAAAACGAACATTATTTAGGACCATGTTTCCTGAGCAAAAATCATGGTTGGCTCCTAAGAAACTTTAGTGGTGATAACAAATACTTTTCAATTTATCAATCTCTACCATATGATCTGATTAAAAAACAAAAATATGATTATTTACAAAGGTAATCCTTTAACCGGGCAAGAAATTCCACCTTTGTTTTCCCATCACTTATTAGTTGCGGAAAAATTAGTTTGAAACATACTTATTGAGGAGTCATTATTTATCTTAGAGAATTTTGGTGTTTAATTTGTTTAAGAAGTCACATGATTTGTTTTATTAAAAAATCAATTTTTATGGTATGACATTAATTATTTGTAGATGATTGATTAGGTAAAGGAGGATAAATAATTACAATCAGTCAAATAAAGCCAAAGATTCCCAGTGTCATTAAGCATCATGTCTTGATTTAAAAACCGTCACTGTTCTTCACACACCAATTCGTAAGGCGCATGTTTCACCCTTAAATGCACAGCTTTGCATATGCACAAAGGGTCCCTTAAACATTCATTACTGCAGCCAGTTTGAAGATAAAAATTCTAATCACCTTTGTACATAAGCTGAGGTCATATTCTTTCTATTCTATATTTTTGCTGGTGAGTGTTCTAATTACCGACAACAACTCTTTGTTTGTTGCACAGCAAGTGTGTGGCTGTGATTTCACTATTTTGTTGAAATTTTTCATTTGCATTTCTTTCACCTTGAAGTTAACAATCAAGATTTTTTTCTTAATGTAGTTTGAATCACAAAATAGTTATATATTTGGAAATCGTTATTACTTCAATTTTATGTGCTATTTTTGAGGATTTTCAAGTGTTCAATAAGGTTCTGTATGAGCAGTGCTGTTCGGAAAATATATTTTAAAAAAAATTTCTTTTTTTTTAAAAATATATTTTCCTTTCAAATACGTGTCAAATGAAGTTAATATGAAAATTTCATTTAATATGAAAAAATTGTCAGCTGGAAAAAAAGCATGCATGCACACGCGAGGGTAAATGCTTATTTCATTAAAGAATGAATACAGATAGAAACTATTTATTAGGTGTTTTCTTCGGTGTAAATACCCGATGCAATAATGAATTTTTGTCATTGTTCATACAAAAATAAAAATGTGGATTGCAAGTCTGTCACATCCTCCAGTGACAAAGGCACTGCTCATTGCACTTCTTCGGAATCTGAGAATTGTTACCCTTTAAGAAAATTCTTTATCTGAGGGAAAAGTCATGTGGGCCAAGATTAGGGGGAATAAGCTGGTTTTGACAGTTTTTTGACAGGTAATCTGATATCAAGAGGGGTCCATGGGCTGGCGCATTGTCGTAATGGAGCACCCACGACTTGGCATTCCGAAGATCTGGTTGCTTGTGTCTCGCTGAACCATGCAGATTTTTAAGGACTCACGTGTCTCCCCAGTGTCAGATAACCTGTCAAAACATCACATTCTGATACTTCTACAACTAGCTTATTTGCCTGATATTTCCCTGTGTGGTTTTTTCCCTTTTACTTTGGATAGGGAATTTTTTTAAGGGGCAATAATTGAAGAAGTGGAGTGAGCAGTGATGAAGGCACTGAAGAGTGTGAAAAAAAAGACAGTCCGCATTTACGTCTTTGAATGGACAATGGAAAAATGCGCAGGAAATACAAAATAAACAGTCACTATCTGTATTCATTTTTCCATATAATAAAATAAGTCTCAAAACTTTTTGAATGTCAACATCAAGAGAATCTCACTTCAGCTGTGATAATTTACAAAACAACTATAAATTGATAAAAAAATCTATTAAAGAAATACTACCTTTGGAGTTTTTACTGTAATACACAGTCAATGTTCATTATAATGACCCCTATCATTCCATCAAAAATGGGCATTATATAGCCTAAAACATTCTGGACTCGTCATACTGGTCCTTGTAACGGAACGGTTGTTGTTTACTGGTTTTGTGACAACCAAAATGAAAGGAATTACCAAAAGTTAACTTAATACAAATTACCCGTATATTTTCCAAAGGTCTTCTGAATAATTTCAGAGTCATCAAGCTCATCTTCAGAAGATGTTGATTCTAGATCTGCATTGTCTATGAACTTTTCTATACCCTGTTGCATTCTCTTTCTTGCTTCCTCGAATTTTGGATTCGCTTGGTTTGAATTAGAGGGTGCTAAATAATAAAGAAAATGAAGTTGAGATCTTAAATTTTCCACATCATATTCATATATGTATAAAGGAAATCTCGATATTAGACCAATTATTAAATATACTAATAAACATTGTTTATGTTTTATGAGAAATGCAAAGCCGACAAATGTGTTTAGTAATTAAGTATTTACATTTATTTTCCAAGATAAAATTATTCAAAGAAAATTTAAGAAACTCACCTTCCTGAACATTGTGAGAATTTTCTGTTGGCAAAGTAGCACGATTCAAGAAACCTGATGAGCGATCTTGCAAAACTGGTCTTGTCCAGGGTTTTTGGCCACGGCCCATACTTCGACCTCTGCCATGGTCACCAAATGCATTACTATTGCGACTCATTATTTTTCCTGGATGGCGAATAAAAAAAAAGAAAGAATGTCAAGATTTCATATTACACTGCAATTTTACTACTACTCAACTTCACATGCACCTCATACTTAGCCTTCAGGGGAATTTTCAGATTTTGCAGGCTACATTCCAGAACGTGTGCTGAATATATGTGTAGCTTAGAAAATTTTTCAAATGGGAGATGGGAACCTCAAGTTATGCAAAGGATCTCAACCACAATATTTTAAACTAGTGTCATCTTCAAATGTTAACACACTGCAGGGCCATATAATGATTAGGCCCTATAACATGATCCTCACGTATTCCAAAGGGGGATCAAGGAATCCATCCATCTCTGGATGGACTCCATGATCCATCCAGAGAATTTATTAGTGCTAGTAAGCATCCACGCACAAACTCGAATCTGAACCCAGACCTGCACAGTTAGAGGCTAGCTCCCTAACCAACATAGGGACTGCCCGGCAACATAGGCCTATTCAGAGGCGTATTTACAGGGGGCTTAGCTGGCTATAGCCCAGGGTGGGTAATAAGTAATGGGGGTTTAAGTAATGAGAGGTCAAGAAAATTTGTAGAATGAGTGAAAAATTTTAATATCCCACACACGATAAAACTATAAACCTACTGGTGCCTACAGAGAGAAAGACTAGGTCAGTTAGTGATCAAAAGAGCAATCTAGAGTGTGCAGGCATGTGAGTGACAAAAAGATTATGCAAGTATGTGAATGACCAAAAGAGTGACCTATAGAGTGAGGTCAGTAAGCAAAAAAAAAAAAAGAGTGGCCCAGAGAGTGTGTTAGTATGGGCCTGACTACAGGCAGATTTAATTTTGCAGCCTGCGGCTAAATAAATGTTGCCAGCCTTCTAGCATTCTAGTCTGATTCTTCTCGTGACGACTTACCACTTTTCTTAAATATACTGCCTTGGACTGTAACCATGGGCGGAGATACCGGGGGGGGGGGGGGGAGATTGACCCCCCCCCCCCTATCGTCAAAGGTGGAGTCAACTGATCTAATATATATATGAATTGACATCATCATCCTGCCCCCCCAGCAATAATGACTGTGCCCCCTCCCCAGACTTCCAAGTCTATCTCCACCTATGACTGTAACACACTTGGCCCTCGCTCCTGTAAATACGTCTGTGTCTCTAAATCACTAGGTTAATGACGTGCTTGCACTATTTTGTTCACTCACATGCTTGAAGTCACTCACTGACTTGGTCCTACACTTCATAGGCAGAGATGGATTAATGATTTTGCTATCTTTCTCCCATTCTACAAATATTTTTGGCCACACATTCCTCAAATTTACTGCCCTTTGCTATAGCTTGCTACGCCCCCCCCCCCCCCCATAAATACACTCATAGGCGGCAAATGGCTTGAAAGCTGGGGAGCACAATGTGTTAATATACTGATTTTACATTATATCAGTCGGCTCTGCCATTGATGATGGGGGGGGGGGGGGGGGGGACTTCCCTGTATCTTCGCTCATGAATAGGCTACTGGGAATGACCCAGAGAGAGAGAGAGAGAGAGAGACCACCTCATTGAGTAACCAAAAGAGTGACAAAGAAAGTGTGCAAACATGCAAATAACCAAAAGTGTGAATCAGAAACGTATGTACCTGGCACCAGGACTAAGTGGGCTACTGCTCAGGGTGGCAAATTCGAGGAATGAGTAGTCAAGAAAATTAGACACCTTGTATCTCTGGCAGGCCCCCAAACCGCTCTTTTAATGGGACTTTCTATAGTGAACTTATAGCATGAAAAAAGTGGGAAAAAAATTGTAATTTTCCTGGGCCCCCTGACAGCCTTACCCTTGTGTGGGGGGAGGAGGTAAGGGGCCAGCAAAACCATAAAAACCAGCAAACCATGTGGCCTCTGGCCACAAAGCTCTATTCTTCACACATTTTACCAGAGACACTGGCACTGGAAGCAGTGTCTCTGATAAAACTAATTAATTTTTGAAATGAGTTATAGCCAAGTACTTACTACAGCGCTTCTTCGATGCACCAGTTCAGTGATGGTGGCGGCAATGTCATCGACGTGGTTCACAAACTCAAAATTGTAGCCTTCTGGTGTCCTCAAAATAAAAACTGGGATGCCAGCGATTTCTCCGGAAGTAGTGTCACAGTGCCGGCCCTCTATATGACATCTTCAATCGTACGCAAGAATTCGCCGCTTCCCGATGAGTTTTGGTATCGATACTCTATTCATAAAGTTCCAACAAGAGAGAGATCCTTTCAATGAGGACACAAATCAATTTTCATAGGACACAAAGAAGATCTGGAACAGTTGCTTTGGATGGCACAACTTCACAGGTCAAAATTATGAAAACAAAAACCTTGTGCAGGCTTCACAGCTGCTGCTGCCAGGACGACTCCACGTCAACTTCTCCCCATTTCCACTTTTTTTACACTTCACTTCACTTCGCTCTTTTTTTTTCTTTTTTGCCTCTTAAAGAGAAGAAAAAGAATATATTTAGAAAAAGGCAAACGTTTTTTTCATATTTCTTTCTTCCATTCAGATTTGTATGCGTGTTTTTATGGATTTTGGAAAACAAAAAGCATCGGAAAAACGGAACCGATTAAGTAACAGCTGCTGCTATCTGGTATTTATAAAACGAAAATAAAACTCGCGTCTAGTATCATCTTTAAACACTAGATGGCAATAAACACTGTGGTAAAATATTTCCCACATTATGAAATTATATACGCTACAGCAGTGCAGCTTTCGGGAGAAACTACAGTAAAGCCGGGTTTTCCTAGGAGTAGAATTTCTGCGCCGTGTGCAGCGTGAAAACGCTGATTGGATAAAACCGGAAATTCAAGTTTTTTTTTTACCAATCAGCGTTTTTACGCTGCGCGCGCTGTAGAAACCTGCTCCTAAAGCCGGATTTTCCTTGGAGCAGGTTTCCTGCGCCCAGCGTGACACGCCGTCCACTCAACAATAAGAAAAGCAGCATGACTTTTCCTTCTGAGCGCAATACGCCTCACGACAGCGCTTTACGTCGGGCGTGATTGGCGGACTGCTTCTGGAGGAGTCAAATGCGTCGTGCACCGCGCGTTTTGTTGATATTCTCTTCACTCTTGTGTGTTTTCTTTCCCTTCTCTTCAAACCGGAGCATGAGACGACAGAGTTATTTGAACGGCTTTCACACACCGGCAGTAAAAAAACCCCATTAATTTGCTACCATCTATGGTTTAGAAATACTTCTAATTGACATTTTTTTCGTTTGCTTCCTAAATAATAGACGGCAGCACGTGTCTTATTTTTTCGTTTGTGATTCATTAATGAAGTTCTCAAATTACCTAGATAGATACGGCAGCAAACGCTGCTGTATTCTGACATAGACTTGGGTCATGTCGCCATATTTGGGTGAAATGTGACCAGATCCGCAACTAGATACTTAGTCACCCGGGGCGAACCGGAATTTTGGCTCCCCTTGCTATGTAGAAGAAGTAGTTAAAGGGTGAATTCGGCTCCCCTTCTGGTCCAACTCCTGGGGCACAAATTTCACCTTTTAACCTGTCCTTCAACGTTACAAGGGAGCGCCAAATGCGTTTTTGCCCCAGTTGACCAAGCATCTAATTGCGGCCCTGAATGTGACTCCATTATCGGTACAACCCAATAACTGTTTGTTATGCAGCTTTCGATCGCTAAAATCCACTAACTGCCAGGGGCTCTTGATCTGTGGGTCATGACCCAAACTTGATTCGCAGGGGAATCCGAGATGAGTCGTACAAATCTACTAATAGTCAGGGGCTTTTGAGCTATGGATCACGACCGAGTCTTGATTCGCAGAGACTTCCTAGAAATTTACTTGCAGGGATTCTTGAGCTATGGGTCATGACTCAAACTTGATTCGCAGGCGGGGGCTTCCTAGACGAGTCGTACAAGTTCACTTATAGGGATTCCTGAGCTATAGGTTACGACTCAAACTCTATTCGCAAGGGAATCCGAGATGGGTCGTATAAATCTACTAATAGCCAGGGGCTTTAGAGCTATGGATCACGACCGAGTCTTGACTTGCAGGGATTCTTGAGCTATCGGTCATGACTCAAACTTGATTCACCGGGGGGGGGGGGTGCTTTCTAGACCAGTGTTTCTCAACCACCGGGCCGTGACATCATCATACCGGGCTGAGACTGATCTGCGTTTCCTTTTTCCCCCATTCATATTCCGTTAATCATGTGTTTGACCGGGCCTTCCACTTACAAAAATGAAGGAAACTGGGCCGCGGGCTTCCAAAGGTTGAGAACCACTGTCCTAGACGAGTCGTACAAGTTCACTTACAGGGATTCCTGAGCTATAGGTTACGACTCAAACTTGATTCGCGAGGGAATCCGAGATGGGTCGTATAAATCTACTAATAGCCAGGGGCTTTTGAGCTATGGATCACGACCGAGTCTTGATTCGCAGGCACTTCCTAGAAATTTACTTGCAGGGATTCTTGAGCTATGGGTCATGACTCAAACTTGATTCGCAGGTGGGGGCTTCCTAGACGAGTCGTACAAGTTCACTTACAGGGATTCCTTAGCTATAGGTTACGACTCAAACTTGATTCGCAAGGGAATCCGAGATGGGTCGTATAAATCTACTAATAGCCAGGGGGCATTTGAGCTATGGATCACGACCGAGTCTTGATTCGCAGGGACTTCTTAGAAATTTACTTACAGGGATTCCTGAGCTATAGGTTCCTTCACTGTTTTCAGTGATTTCGAAAAACAAACAGTCTCATGGATCGCGGCTGACGACAGCATTCATTATCTACCTTATTGGTGTTTAGAAACTTGAAAAGACAGATACCGTCGATTATCTCCCCCACAAAACATTCATAAGATCTGTTTATCCTGTGGCAAAAAGGAATAAGCAAAACAAATAACTATTTATTTATATAAGGGGTACATATACAGCCCCATGTATTGTGATCTCGGGCGTTTAGCAATTACAGTAGTAGCAACAGCATATATCAGTTCAAAATTTCGTTTGATTCAAGAGTAACGGACTCCGACTTGCTTGCACAACTCTTCCAGAACTTCGGCGTAGAGCAGAGTATCTTTCAAGGGCATCTGAGGACACTCTTTCAAACCTGAATAGAGAAGAAACATACGTAAATTTTATTTTTCATAACCCCCTATATCACTCTTCTAATGTCATTAATTGAAATCCACTCCAGGGCCGCTCTTATCAGACACAGGGTCCACTCCGAAAATAATTTCTGAGGCTCCTTAGCCCCTATTTAATACATTTGGGGGGGGGGGAGGAGGAAATCAGCATCGAAAGAGATTTGTGCATTATCACAGAGAGAGAGAGAGATAAAAATTCAGAATGAATACGAGAAAAATCCCAGAATTGATAAAACTTCAGAATGACTCCCAGAATTAATAGATGGAAATTCAGAATTAATCACAGAATATACAGGATGATTCGGAAAAGATGGGAGAAAAGCTTTAAGAGATGTACACACCAATACAAACAATTGTCATCAAAGAATGCATGGTCTAACATGAAACGCAAACGCAAAATGGCCGCTCCGCAAACGTTAAAACAGCATTCCTGTTTAAATTTAGCGGGAAAAAAAGAACACACCATGCATGCATGCAAATGTAACCTGGGAAAGAAGAAGAAACCGTATGCAAATCTGTGTCACAGTGAATAAAAGGCGCGGCTGGTGTCCGCGCCTTTTGAGCGCTGAAGTTATTTTAGTGTGCAAAACCGTCCTAACAGGTACGGGATAATGGTGCATTTTAGTAATACTGAAAAAGGAGATACGCATTTAATTTACGGAGCTGCAAACGAAAGTACCACAGAGGCAGCATGAATATAAGGTGAGCGTTTTTCCCTCAAAGGCGGTTGCCCAATCCGAAAACATTTGCGCGCTTGCATCGGCAGCTGTGCGAAACGGGATCCTTTCTTGCTTCCCGGTCTAATGCACTGTGACGCAGATTTGCATACGGTTTCTTCTTCTTCCCCAGGTTGCATTTGCATGCATGTTGTTCTTTTTTCTTCAGATAAATTCCAACAGGAATGCCGCTTTAACGTTTGCGGAGCGGCCGTTTCGTGTTGGGACCGTGCATTCTTTGATGACAATTGTTTTTATTGGTGTGCCCTAACTATCGCCTCTTAAAGTTTTTCCCATCTTTTCTGAATCACCCTGTATAGCTCTGTGGTATTGAAAAGCTATTCCCTGGTGCTGGAAACGAAACCTTACCTTTCTTGAGACATTCCCTGACTGCAGCAGCTTCGTAACGGAGGCCCGAGCTGTTTGGAAAATTACACGGCAACACGGTCTCCGGCAATGGGAACGTGTACGTCTTCTCTGGAGTGACTATCTCGGTTGGGCACCAGCTTGGTTTACGGATCTAGGAATGTGAGAGAAATTCACATTTCATTAGTTTTTCATTTTGAAAAGAAAAAAACACATGTAACGATGTTTAAGTTTAATCCTGTTTCATGGTGAATTTTCTCTCGAAGCTTCTGTTTCTTCAAGTGGGGTGATAATATAAGCGCTGCAATTTCACACAGAATACAATTTCAATGAATAAGTATTACACTCACTATGATTTCGCCTTTCGTTCCTACTATGCGAAGTTCACATGGAAGTTCATTAAGAGTCGAGAGAACATACGTCCCCAAAGCACCGTTTCTGTATTTAAATGACGCTGACAAATCCGTATCGGCTCCTAAAAAACAGAAGGATAAACGTGTATACAGGGTGTCCCGTAAATCGCTTAAAAATTCGTAAAAATTGAAGGAATCAGTATCGAAAAAAGTCATTCTCACGAAAGGGATTTTTTGTGATCAAGAGAGGGGAAAAATTACTTCACGTTTTGGACGATAGAGGGCACGACACGATAGTGCAAATTACACAACTCCTTTCCTGAACCTTTCTTCAATATCTTCTGGGTCCGACACATTCGTAAAGCTACAGTCTACGATTCGTGGATTGTGTTAAAACAACTTCACCAACAGCATTTTATACACCAATGCCAACATCACAATGAAAACCTCATTTAAGTGCCAGCCAGTAACGGGGGGGGGCGAGTGGCGCCGTGGTAAGATGCTCGTCTTCTACTATGAAAGTTACCATCAAGGTACATGGGTTCGAATCCGGGCATAGAAGCGAGTTTTGTACCTACCGAGCCTAGGGCGACCACCGATGGATGGAGCCTTCATTTCCCACCCAACTCCTCTGGTTGAAAATTGCCGTATGGCGATATATGACCGGAGTTGGTGTGCGGTAAAGTAGCCAATAACAGGAAAATTCAAAAACGACTCTGTAATCGTACACCCTGCGTTTTATAGGACTCCGATTTGTATATTTCCAGTGATTTTGATCACCACCGTCTTTCGACAAAAATTTAAACTATAATTTGTTTTCTGCACAAACTCTGAGAAGGACTTTCACGCAAACCGCATTCAAATATACCTATTCCTTTTTAAGGATTTTCAAACTATTTACGAATTTGTGGGACACCCTGTATAAGAATTCAAAATTACAGAAATATTCAAACTTTCCGGGTCGTTATATCGTGATCGATGCTTTTTTATGAGCAGGTGTTTCGTCCACTACCGCGAAGGACATCATCAGTGGTGTTGACGGCAAGCGATGGGACGAAACGAAATTTTCCGTAATAGGCCAGTGATCTACTGGCGCTTCAATCATAGACCCGTGGCGGAATCTATCTATCTTTGTCGTGACGGATGTCACGTCACTTGCAACGATTTTCACATGCTTCCCATTCCGTGATTGATTACGAAGATTTCCACGTTGTTTGACATGAACAGCGGGGAGCATGCATCATTGTTGCGCGTCACGAAGAAGGCACAAATTCTGCAGCGTCTCCGGCCGAATAGCCAGTAGATCACGGTGCACGACACGACAAGCAAAAAAAAGTAAAGTAAAAGTATAACTAAGAGCTCTTAAAAATATCCTTCTCTTCCGCCCATTAAAATGAGATGATAGGCTTTAACGGCCTTAGTTTTTAGAAATGCTGAAACTTTTCGGGCTGTTATGCCATGATTTATGTTTTCCATCATCAGACGTTCCGTCGCCCACCACTGAGGTGGACATCATCGGTGCAGGTGATGGCAAGCAAAGAGACGGAACCACCTTTTTCGGTTGACCGTGATCTACTACTAAAACACATATGCACCCTCGTCCTGTGCAGTGGGTGAGTCAAATGATCTGTACATATGTCGCGGGTCACTTGAGTGATCTGGAAATGTGCCGCGGGCTTTCTTAAGTGATGTGGAACTTTGCCCCGGCCCGTTATAATGAGTATATTTAGATGGACAAACTCGAAGAGCTCCCAATCGATAAGTTGTGAAAGAACAGCAAAAACTCTTTGCCACGGGTCGCTTAAGTGCTCCAGAGCTGTCCCACTGTTCACTCAATGATCTCTAAATATCTCGCGGGTCACTAAATTGATCTGCAAATTTACCCCACGGGCTGCTCAAGTACTATGAAACTGTGCTGGGGATCAATTTGGTGATCTTCATATGTGTCGCTTAGTTCATTTTAACAAAATCCAGGTTTGTGGTCACGGGGCTACAACAGATGACTCGGAGGGACACATTTGGCCCGTGGGCATAGGTTTAGCATGTATGGATCTTGTATGTTCATGTATGTAATGGTTTTTCTCACCAGTTTCATTGAGATGAGCAAGTGCAGTGATCTTCTCCGGTTTCTCTTTGAAAACCACAGTAAGAGCGTTCACCATGTAGATACCGATGTCCAAGAGAGCACCTCCGCCGAGGCTGAGCTTCTGAACTCGCTCTGCGTCTTTGCCCGCGAAACCCTGGGTGCCGCAAACGTGAACTACGTCACCGATCGACTTTTTCTGCAGCTCTTTCTCCAGCTGCTGGTACACCGGGAAGAATCTGCTCCATATTCCCTGTAAAAACAAAGAAAGCGCCGATTAAGCTGGTGATACGAAATCACGGAGATGAAATTGGAACTTTTCGAGGGAATTTGGCAGTTGAGACACACCTCCATCAGGAAGACTTTCTTCTTCTTGGCAAGATCGATGAGCTCCTTCGTCTCGGAGGTGTTTATGCCCATGGGTTTCTCAAGGAGAACATTCTTGCCAGCGTTCAGCATCATTTTACCAATGGGGAAGTGCTGTGTGTTGATAACGCCTACGTAGGCGATATCTTCACACGAAAAGGAACAAAAAGTAAAATTATATCATACATGAATTCGTGATGCTTTAGTACACAATGTCAAAAACATTCGCAAGTAGATGGTCGAATTTTCTGGATATCGAAACATTAAGAATCAAGGAAAATATAAAAGAATGTGCAAGTGTGAATGTGTGAGTGAACAATAGAGTGCAAGCACGTGAGTTACCAACAGGGTGACCTAGAGCGCGCAGAGTAACCTAGAGTGTGTGCAAGCAAGCCTGTGGGAATGACTATGAAAATGAGCTGGAGGGCAGCGGGTACCAGGTCAGTGAGAGTGATGCAGATCATGTGCGTGTGAACAACTAAAAGAGTGACCTAGAGTGCGTGCAATCATGTGAGTGGTGCCCGAAAACAGAATGCAATCACGTGAATGACCAAACGAGTGACTTAGAGAGTTCGTAAGCATGGGAGTGGCCAAAACAGTACGTAAGAAATGCGAGTGAATAAAAGAATGACGTAGATCATGCACAATCACGTGAATGACTAAAAGAGTGACCTGGAGAGCAAAGGACAGGTCAGCGAGCGACGAAAAGAAAAATCTGGAGAGCGGAGAAATAGGTCAGTGTTGCGAACGAACAAAAGAGTGACCTGGAGCGTGTGCAAGCATGTGAGCACGCAAAAGTGTGCAAGCATTGAGTGCGCAAAACAGTGTGCAGACATGTGAATGCGCAAAACAGTGTGCAGACATGTGAATGCGCAAAACAGTGTGCAGACATGTGAATGCGCAAAACAGTGTGCAGACATGTGAATGCGCAAAACAGTGTGCAGACATGTGAATGCGCAAAACAGTGTGCAGACATGTGAATGCGCAAAACAATGTGCAAGCATGTGAATGGCCAAACGAGTGACCTAGAGAGTGTGTGAGCATGGGAGTGTCCAAAAGGCAAGCATGTGGGTGACCAAAAAAAAAAAAATGAAAGTATGTGAGTGACGAAAAGAGGGACTTTGAGACATAGGCCTATTTATAGGGGGGGGGGACCCGGAAATCATTATTATAGTACAGGAAGTTGATTTCGAAGAATGAGCTGTCATGAAAATCAGACTAGAATGGGAAAAAGGCGGCGAAATAGGTGCAGCTCATATGCGGCAAAACCATAAATCCGCCTCTGGCTAACGCAGAGGTTCATTACCAGATCTATGAAACGGGGCTCGATGAGAGCCAAAGATGGAGGGTTTTGGGTGCAGTGCACACCGCACCCCATCCCGCTCTAGGAGCCAGGGCTGGTGGCCCCTGTCGCCGGAGGGCGAATATAAAGGGGCAACTGGTGGCCCCTGTAGCGAATATAGTGGGGGGGGGGTGTGCGTATGAGATGGTCTGAGATGGTCTCAAGAGCATCACGGAACCTCAGGGCAAAGGATTTTTTTGGCCCCACCTAGCCGAAAATACCAGCTTATCTTTCTATGCACTCGCGATGGCCTTGACATGGTCCGATGTGCCACGAGTGATGGCAATGTTTTTCGATGGGCGAGAGTGTATTAGGCAAGTGAGGAAGACGTGCAAATCACGGTGCCATGGAACTCACGAACAAGCTCATTCACAACTACAAAAAAAAAAAAGGCCTGAATATGATGAATTATCG
Source organism: Pholcus phalangioides (assembly GCF_987345545.1). NCBI lineage: Eukaryota > Metazoa > Arthropoda > Arachnida > Araneae > Pholcidae > Pholcus > Pholcus phalangioides. The sequence goes on along the minus strand of NW_028301615.1, from coordinate 21,082,218 downwards.
CGCATGTTCTCCGGACTTCCTAAAACAGTCTCACCCATTTACGAGTTTCGTCGCCATTCATGCCATTTCGGCCGAGCGCTTCACAGATTTGGCGATGGGGAATTTTCGCTCTTCCTTCCTCGCACATTTTTTACATTCAAGAAGACAAACACGGATGTCATCCCACAGAAATCTCGATCTTAAGCGTTCCCATCACCCGACACGAAACGCACACTTCGCTAAAGGGATTCAAAATGGCTTCTGGAAAATGGATGGAAGCGTTAAAAAAAATCTTTGCCTGATATAATCACGAATGGAGAACAACGATAAAGGAAAATACCCAGGAAAATACGAAATTCCTAATGCATTTCGACTCACTATGGGTGCCGTTTTCAGAGGATAACCGCCATCTACTTTGACCAGGGATCCCACAACTGTTGGTTTCGAAATCTTTACTCCTGGTTGCTCAGCGGAAAAAACGCACGTCTGCTGAAGTCAAACGCCGTGGTCAGAATGGGTCTAAGTGCCTGTATGAAAGTCTAATGCAACATTCTGATTGGTCACTTGCGAAATGGAGCAATTTATTGGTCTATTGCAATTTTCGTACAATTCCTGCTCGTAATTAGCCTAAAGCAAAATAGACTTCTACGAAAACACATATATTCGTGCCTTCGAAAACAAATTGGTAAACGATAATAAATCAATCCCACTGTTGCAGCGCCATGGCTTAGGTTCATTACGAGTGCGAATTGTAAGAAAATTACTATAGACTAGTGATTCTCCACGTGGGCGTTAACGCCCCCGTGGGGGGGGGGGGAGTAGAAGCTACGGGTGTGACATAGGATCCTATGGGTTAGATTGCGTTGAGAACGATGGGAGAAAAAAAATTCTGAAGAAGGGGACGATGGGACAAGAAAGGTTGGGAAACTATGCTATAGACCTGTGTTTCCCAACCTTTTTTGTCCCACATCGCCCCCTTCTTCAGAAATTTTTTCTCCCACTGCCCCCAACGTAATCTAACCCGTAGGATCCTGTGTTATACCCGTAGCTTCTACCCCCCCCCCGGAACATTCCATTTTCAATCGTCCCCTGGGGGCGTTAACGCCTACGTTGGGAGTCACTGCTATAGACCAATGCAGGAGCTCAGCTTCATCCTGACCACGACGTTTGACTTGAGCAGACATATACATTTTTTCCACTGAGCAACCCGGAGTCAAGATTTGGTAATAAACCCAAGTGGGATGAGTACATGCACTTTTGTTTGACAGCTGTGATTTAATGAGCTGATTTATTATGCTAAAATTGCTTTTAAGGCTATAAAATGCCAAAAATTTTAAAATTGATATAGTTAAAAGGTAAAACAAGAGTCATACCAATGTTCGGGTCTTTACTCAGCTCTTCATATGAACCATATGCTTTAGGTATGTTGTGGCGGGACGCGAACTCTTTTGCTTTTTCCAAACTTCTTGCTGCGACCGCTGCAACCTGCAAAATCCCATGTGTGTAATCATTGCAAACTTATAAAGAAATGCACACATTACTTCGTTTTTTGAATGCTCAAAGATTTTAACTATGTGGAGATATATCAACGTCCTGCTTACCTGATGTTCTTCTTTCGAAAAACTCCTCAGAACAGTGACAAAGTCGTGAGATATTTTTGCAGCACTCACTATACCCCACCTGGTGGCCATATTTGTTCAAGTTGGCTCTCTTCTGCGAGCAAGAAGAGAACTTGTTATTGAAAGTTTTTGGAGAAAAATGTTCACTCACAAAAAGTTACATCAATTTTAACGCGAAGATCTAGGGCTCGTGTGTTTCCTGTTCATGGGCGTAGATGCGTAGATACGGGGGGGATTGCCCCCCCCCCCCCCAGCGTCAAAGGTGGAGTCGACTGATCTATACATATATATGAATTGACATAATCGTCATCGTGCCCCCAGTAATAATGACCGCCCCCCCCCCCAGACTTCCAAGTCTATGTTCCGTGCGTATTGCTTGCTCAGTATCGTTCAACATGTGCTGCTACAACTAGGGTTAACAGATTCGAAAACTGAGAAAGGTGGTTTCACCCTTGGTTTTTCCCTTTTCCCAATTTCCACAACAGATGGCGCCACTATACTAACAAAAAAAACCTCAACCACAATAATTAATAAGAGCAAAGCAAAATAATAATAATTCATAAAAAAAACAAATAACGGTCCGTCTTCTCCTCACATATAATAAATTGTTTACTCAGTCTCTGGTCAGTTTTATTACTTTGCCTGAAGCAGGGCGAGAAGTTTTTTTTTTCACTACCCTCAGATTATTTTTTTCTTTCGGGAGCATTGTTTTTTTTGCCAGAAGCGATTTCACCATAGGAATCAGCATTGAATGCTGTTTGCATCTTATGTTCTCTATTTTTGAATGGAAGAGGAAAACAGGAATCCCGCACATTCCCTGTGACGGAAATGTGCTTGTGTACCTATCACTCTGAGTGCGTATCTAGTATTGTGCGTGAATTTTAGTGCTGCCATCTATTTTTCAAACATTGAATGCAGCGCGATGGTTGAATATTTGTACCATTGTAGGTCTGTGTCGAGACATTTTAATGGGGAGATCGGCTCGCACTCACCCTCTGACGTTGGGAACCATCTTCAGCCGACCGCCACTGTTAGAACACTTAGGGGTTCGAACCCGACCCGTCACTGTGACCACACAGCGGCAACGCAGCACCTACCAAATGCACAAAAAGGGAAACACAAAGGGTTTTGTTGATATTAACACACTTTCGCCAAAAAGCAGTTGAATCCATCGGACTCTGATATCGAAATGCTGCTTTTCTGATGTAGGACGAAGTAGGAGTTAACAGAGAAACTTTAAGTTGAGAAACTCTTTTAAGTTAGAAACTCTTTTAAGTTAGAAACTCTTAAGTTAAGAGAAACTTCAGCCTATTTCGTGGAGGAGAGGACGCATGGCCTTCACAATGGTGGGGCTGACAGGACTCCAGCCTGGGGCGATTCTCATCATTTTTCGGTTTCTTACACTATAAATTCACTACAGAAAGGCCCGTCAAATATCCCAGCCTTTGAGAGCCCTGCTACAGCTGACTAAAAACAGGCATTTCGTAGTTGGACCCAACATAATGGTGAAGTAAACTTAATGAATAATTTAATTCCATGCAATCATTCATTTCGAATATATCTATTCATTTCCGTTCATATAATAGACAGCTGTAATACCCGGCGCTGCCCGGGTTTTCTTCAATTACTTAGAGGATTGAAAAAAAGTGACAAACCACTACAAAGGCTTGAATATCATGCATAATACCGGCAGCATTAAAAAAGTGACAAACCATTGTAAAGGCATGCACAAGTCTGATACGCATTGTTAGGGAAACACGGTAACGAAAGTAAAGTCATTCCGAAAGTCATTCAGCCGAGAAACCATTGTTGCCCGTCGGTTTTTCGCCTATTTCGGGCACTTGCCCAGCTCCGATGAACTTTTAAAGTAGTCTACGGTTCAATCCCGGTCCTGTTTGGTACATGTGAAAAATTTGGCGGCGATCGGTTTAAAATTGTAGATTTGCATAAAGAACTAACATACATACAGACATACACTTTCACATTTATATATAAGATTGAGGTAGTAAATGATGTTTTAAAAAAACATAGACGTTTCATTTATTTTATGTAAACAAGTAGAAGGACCTTCTATAGAGAAATAAGAAAGATTTATATACAGGGTGCATAGCAAACACGGGGTATAACATTTTACAGGCGAACCGTTGATCCTAGAGGAATAATTCCAATAAATAAAAATTCCAAATAACGCGTAGTAACTCAGATATGTCATTCATGTTGCAAGGGGGGTTGTAATACAAATTATTAAAATAAAATAAAAATTAACTTTTGATACAGTGTGCCCCAAAAGCCAATTAGAAAGTTGTTGCCCTGTCTCTCTCCTGATGACAAAAAAAAAAAAATCCATTTTTCTAAGTATTTCAATACATATTCATTGAGATATTGGAATTCGAGAAACGGAGGAAATTCGGGGGGGGGGGGGGAAACAGCGTTAAATGCGGGTAAAACGGTTTTTCCTCATTTCCCGGTTTTATCTACTTTGGATCAACGGTTCACCAGCAAAAAAGCCATACCCACTCCTTGTTATGCACCCTGCATATCTGTCCGAAATGTGTCTCTTGATTAACGAAAAAATTTTCAAATTTTGATTCGTTGTAGCTTGCGAACTTTACGAATTTCTTTTGTATTCGATTTTCAATTGAAAGTTTGCGTAGTTGAATAACTTTTTTTAAATGAATAAGTCTCGTGAAAATGCCTGTTAATTTCTTGAGATATGTACGTTGATATGGACTTCATTCGCCATATTACCTTTACCTGTTGGAAATGTGATAAAAAGGTAGACTTTGAAAAAAAAAAACCCCGGGTTTTCGTATTTTCCGTTGAGATATTTTACCGTGGATCATTATTATTTTTTCTTTCTAAAAAGCTCTTCAAAGTATTTTTCAACATTATCTGTTTTTCAGAATTTACGATATAGGCCTCAGCAAAAATCACCGAAAACTTAGCACACATGGCCATATTACCCTCACTTACTTAATTTAATTTAATTGAAGCTCTCTTGACGGCAGACTGGCAGTGAAAACGGTATCTGAAACAATCAAATAAAAATATATACAAAAAAAAAACAAAAAAAAAACACAACAAAATTAGCATTTGGCAAGACCGTCAGTAAGACATAAATAACCTCACCGATTCTTTTTCAAGGGCGATTCCGTCGAGTTATCGGAGCGAAATGAATCCCGTGCGTAAGCGAAAAGTCTTCGATGATAACAAAAATTCTTCTAGATCCTCCAAATAACGAATTACCGAGCTTAAATACATTGAGGTTTATCACTTGGTGTTTATCAGATATAACCGGTTTTGTGCTGATGAAAGCTTCGAGAGATATAGACGAGAAAATTATAAGAGAGAGAGAGAGCGATAAAAGCACTCGAATATCGGTATAGAGAGTAAAAAGGAAAAATATGTTTCTTATCTTGGTCAACTGTTTATATGTCACGACAGGGTTGGTAAAAAGGGTTTTTTGGTTTTAACAGCATTTGCTTTAAAAATGATAAAATTTCTGAAAAATCATTCAAACTTCTAATATATATTTAAATAAAATAAAATGTTTATTAATGTAATTAACACAATTCCCATATTAATTAATCTGTCAATATTTCTTATGTTATAATAAAAACCAATATTTGCTATTTAGTTATTTTATAGCTTTAGTCGAGGTAATATTTGAGTTTCAGTGGATCGCACTGAAATTAAGTTTTATATATATAGGTAAAAATAACTAGTTGGCAAAGCAATAAATAGAGCACGGATCATATGCACTAAAAAGTGACGGAATATGCAACGAAATATACATTATGCTCTAAAAATATGTGCCAAAATATGCACTTAAAATGTCAAAATATGCACTTAAAATTCCAAAATATGCAATTGAAATGCCAAAATATGCACTTAAACTAATAAAATATGCATCAAACACCACAGAATATGCACCAAAAAAATCCTGAAAAAGTTAAAAATTGCGAAATATGTATCGAAAATGAGAAAATATGTACTGGAAAAAATCACCACGCAAAAAAACGCAGATATGTTTTCAAAATGCATACTTTCTATTTCTTAGTACATTTATTCATTTAAAAAAAGTGTCTCCCCACATACGTAAATAACTTCTACTTATGTTTTATTTAGGCATTTTTAATTTCTAATTAGTTGTAGTTATTGAAATACCAGTGACAAAAGAATTTCGATGGCATTTCTAAAAAAACTGAACACTTCTGACGTATCTCTAGAAATAGCGTTACAATTAAAACGATTGATATTTGGAAAATACAGTGTTGCCAACATCTCTATTAATTCACTAAATCCAACTCGCGACAAAAAACAAAGAAACCGATTCCAGGTGGGCGCAGTTCAAACATCTCAAGAATACACCGTACAAATTACTGAACAACCAATTGCGAATGCTTACATTGCATGATTCGCGTTCATGTTACGTTTCCTAAGGAACTCCTCTATTTAACGGTCAGGAACGAGATATCTTGGCCAGTGTAAAAATAGGTGAGTGACGTTGCACGCATGTGTCCACAATTTTCGGAATGCGTTTACCGTAGGCAGGGCCGGATTAATCATTATGCAAAATAAGCACGTGCTTAGGGTATCAGGAGAAAAGAGACACCACATAACAAATGATCAAATAGTACATTTTTAAGGTGAATTTTTTCCCCCAGCATAAACCATAGAAAATCCTAAAATTTCAACAGCACTTGATTTCGTACAGTTGAAGCTCTTCATCGAAAGGTTGACCAGAGTTGCAACTGAAGGGAGGAAGAGAGGGAGGGGAGGGGCTGGACCTGAAGAAAATCTCATTTTAACGAACACTTTTCTCTAATCTCCCAAATAACTTCACATAGGAACAATGCTAGGTAACCTGGAATTCCTTAAGGAATTTTCCTCTCGAACTATCATTTTGCCTGAGGGGGGCCCATGTTGCTGGTTGAGACAGCCCACCGGAAGAGGGGGGGGGTCCCTCATGACCATAGGAGAGCTACATGATCACATCTAGTGCTATGATTTTTCAAATTGAATATGTAAATATGCAATTCACATTAGCTGTTGATGGGGGCGAAACACCACTTTGCCTGAGCCCCATGATGTTGAGACTGCGTATCACAGAACAACCACAACAGAACCCTCACTGAACTCCAGCTTAAGGGGGGGGGGGAAGGGGGAGGGATGCAGAGACTAAGCTTATTTATGAAAAAATTTTAATTTTGTTTACTATAAATCCGAGGCCTTCAACCTTTCAGATACGGTGGGCTAAATTGAGACTTCCAACGAATCCCGCGGGCCACCAACTCATGTATAAGCAATTTAGTGACATCTTAACAGACGGTACCAATGGGGTCCCGAGTTAAACTGGAACTTCTGAAATTATTTATTTTTTATTGATCATCAATTTTTATTAGTTCTTAAATAATTTTTTTTCGCTGATGTTGAAAAAGTTTTTGATTAATTACTGATTAAATTAATTTATTGTGAGATCTTTTCTTTTATCTGAAATCACACGTAAAATGATTCGTTAATTATATTTATCGATAATATTCTGAAATTATTTTCCTTCTTTATATATGTTGAAATTATTTCTTTCATCTATATATATATATAATTGATTTCCTGTGTGTGTGTGTTCTCTATACAAATCTACAATTTTAGATCGATCGTCGCCAAATTTTGCATATATACCAAATGGGACCCGACTTGAACGATAGGCTATTTTAAAATTTCGTCAGAGCAGGGCAAATGCCCCAAATGGGCAAAAAACCGTAAGGCAACAATGGTTTTTGGGCCTCAGCAATCACTTTCCGAACGTTAGTTTGGTTACCGTGGTTCCCTAGCAATGCGTTTAAGACGTGTATATGCCTTTACAATGGTTTGGCATTTCTTCAATGCTGTACGTATATGTATAATAGTTTATGCCTTTATAATGGTTTGCCCAATTTTTAACACGCCCAATAATGAGGCTTTTTGAATAGACGTGATAAGCATCATCAGCATCGCTTTGAGGGTTGGGAAAAGGGGGGGATCCTCATAGAAATCAGTGTTAAAATTGCAGATTTCACTGTAAAAATGAAATTTAGTGGAGTTTTCTGTCACATCAATAATTTTAAAAATTGCATTGACTTCTCGATTTTTGAAATATTGAGTTCGCTCAGAGATATACGAACCCCAGAAATTAAATATGAAGTTATTAACCGGACCTTCTTTTGAGTTGGACATTCATGCAATAACATTGATTTCAACTTTCTATTTATATCTTCTCAAGCATGAAAATTAATGTCTCCGTATTGTCTTTTGATATTCAACTGCATAAATTCATGTGGGTTAGGATATTCTAAAATTAATTATGCGCCCGTAAAAAGTACATCGACGAAATTCCACAGCTTTAATTAAGCTTTTTTTTGAAGGAGAAATAGGCAGAAATAGATAACTCGAAGTTCAAAGGGGGAGGGGGAATCGAAATATCTAGCACTCTTTAAAAAAAAAAAAAATAAATAAATAAATATATATATATATATATATATATATATAAATATTTATTTATTTATTTTTACGTTTCTTTGAATCTACATTTGTCTCTTTTATGAGTCGCGCAGGAATTCGCCATATTGGTTAACTTGGACACGGTTTGCATGTCCCTCAAAGAATGAGGGAGATATCACGTGATCCAAAAAAGCCTCATTGAAGAAAACCCGGGCAGCGCCGGGTATTATAGCTAGTTACTTATGTATGCAATTATTCTTTTATTGATTGTGAAAGAATATCTCTCATTGATTTATGTTATTTTTGTCAAAAATTCTGAAATTAGTGGTTTCAAAAATTTTAAAATAACTTCTTTCATTAATTCTCTCTCTGAATTGTCTTCAATTCTGGAATTATTTATTTCATCAATTCTGAGTTTTCATCGATTCTGGAATTATTTGTTTCATCAATTCCGGAATTATTTCTTTCATTAAATCTGGAATTATTTCTTTCACTAATTCTGGAATTATTCCTTTCATTAATTCTGAATAAACAGCACAAATATTCAACCATCACACTTCACTTCTGAAATACAGATGGCAGCACTGAAAAAATCAGTAACAACACAAGATACGTACTCAGACTGTTAGGTACTTACACTTCCGGCACAACTCCCTAGGTAGTAAATTGCCCATAGATGGCGATAGACCTGAGTTATGCCCGGTTTGAAAGAAAGAAGGAAAGGCACGTAGGGTAAGGACTTGTTTCCAATGCCTGCCCCCCCCCCCCGGATACGAACCCGTATTTTTTCCCAGGGAAATATGGTCAACTTATATAATATCACCGCAATTAAAGTCGCATAATCACGCCAATGTGTCTCCCACAGAGACGATAATAATCAGCCGATGATAATTCACGCAAGTTAATTTGAAACTATCTCCATTATACACAAAAAAGAAAAAAGAAGTTGACTCCCCATTGTTATCCATTATTAAGGTACACACACACTCAACAGGTGTTGCATCGTTACAATTCATAGGAAGGTGCTGGACATCAGATGTTGACACATTGCGCGCCGTCATCATCAGGTGTTTAGATTGTAATTTTTCTTCTGCCGAAAATTGACTGACGTTTATTCGCGCGCGTGTATTGAACAGAAGGATTCGGGGAAGTGACGTTATAAAGTGATTAAAACATTAGAATAGTTTCTTTGTATACATATTTTGCTTTAAATAAATGTTTCTTTTTTTTGAATAATGAATAAACAATAAATACATTCCGTTATATAAAAATGCATCAGTGTTTTATCATTTATTTTCGTCGAGCAACACGTGTGAACGGTACGTCTCATAACTCATATATACAGTATTTAGCATTATTTCAAATTTTCCAAAAGCCATTAATTTTAATGTGTGTTAATCAATTTTATCAATAACTATGTGTATGAATTTCTATAACTTTGAATAAGTTAATTTAAGCGATTAATTTACAACATTATGGTTCATGTTCTGTTTATGTTGGAGAAATTAATACAAATACACGCAATATGCGCAACATGCCCAACGAAATGGCTTAAATACATTGGCAAATTAAATTGAATTTATTTCTCACATAATTGCTATGGGGTCATTCAAGTATTATGTCAGCATCGATAAGGGGAGAAAATTTTGATGACAAGGGGGAGGGGGGTTTGTATGATGCTTATATACGTCATCAACCACCCTTTATGAAAATATGAAATATGGCATCTTATTCGGTGCGCTAAAAACGAGAAAAATCTTTCGCTTGTTTATGGGCACCTGAACTAACATTCTTCCTAATGATAAATCCCTTACAGAGCCACTTCAAAAATCTCTAAATGTTTTACGGATCCCTCAAGTACTCAGGAAATGTGTCTGGGCTGCTTAAGTGCTGTGGAACTTTGCAACGCATCACTCGAATAATTCGTGATTATACGTACTACGAATCACTTAAGTAATCTGGAAATGTACCGCGGGTAACTTGAGTGATGTAGAACTGCACTGGGGCCACTTAAGTGCTCTGTGACGCATGTCATTCAAGGGTAATGTGCCACGGATCTTTTCATTTTAAGTGTTCTGCAACTGTGTCGCGGGCTACTTAAGTGATCATTGAATGTGCCACGGGCCTACTTCAGTGATCTGAAAATGTGCCACGAGTCATTTAAGCGATCTGTAAATGTGTCGCTTAATTCATTTTTACAAAATTGGGTTTGGGCGGGGGGGGGGGCAAGCCACATCAGATAACCTTCAGGGCCACATTTGGTCCGCGCGTCAAGGGTTCACCATATATGGCTTAAAGGATGGCTCGCGATGAATTTCTTGAGAATAAATTTTGGGTTCTTAACTTTCAAATGCATTAAAAGTAACAGAAATCGATTATTTATAGCATGTAAAGGTATTTTCTTTCGAAATTAAAATTATTTTTTTTAGTGTTTTTTACATTAAAAAGTATTTTTTTCGTCTGAGGTGGGGGGGGGAGAGGGGGTTGATGAGCCCCTATGCCCCCCCTCCCGCGTACGTTTCTGATCCCACCAGTATGTGTTAGGATGTAGGGGGGCAGCGCTGACGAAAATTTATTGACGGGGGGGGGTCATAAATGGATTAAAATTTGCTGACGTAATACTTGAACGGCCCCTATTTAGTTATAAATGTTAATGAAATTTTCATTTGATTTTGATTTTTTTTTTCAATTTATTCCATAAATTTAATGTAATATTTCTGTTTGTTATATACAGGGTGTCCTATAAGTGCTATAGCAGGCCTTTATTATTTTTTCTGTAATTTTGTAAGTTAATAGTGTATTTCGTTGGGTGTGGGTTCGGGTTTCAAACTTTCATACCATAGATACTGGTCTTATTAGCCCATTTATGCATAAAATGGGCATATTTCACCAAAAACGGTAAAAAGTTCTTTTCACGAGTACTTATGATGTTTTACAGGTGTTGTATTCCCGTATCTTGGACTGTCAACCATGAAGTCTGTTACCTTCTTCGCTTGTACACTCATTACTCTATTCTCTGTTGAAGGTTAGTATGCAAATATTCCTTTAAATATGATGAAAATTGCGTATTGATTGATATATATTTTAACCTCTCGATAACGGACATGGGACCGAAAGATGTGTCCGCTAATGTGGAATGTCCGTTGATACTGTACACAATGAAATACGTTGAGGCTATGCACCAGAGACTTCAAAAGCGTCCGTAAACGGGAGGTGTCCGTTATGGATTTTCCACTGAAATTGAGGCGTAATGCAGTGGAAACTCCCATAACGGATATCTCCTGATACAGTCGCTCTTAGGGGTGTGCGACTGGTGCGATCACACTGGCACTGGGTGACTTGCCCATTTCTGTTTCCCAGTTGTGAGCCAAAGGATCCGAGACTCTCGAATCTAACAGAAGACCCAAATTATTAAATAGCGCTCATTAGTTCTAAATTATTATTATTTTTCATTAATTCTGAATTTTTCATCAATTCTGGAATTACTTCTTACATTAATTCTGAATTTTTCATCAATTCTGGAATTACTTCTTACATTAATTCTGAATTTTTCATCAATTCTGGAATTACTTCTTACATTAATTCTGAATTTTTCATCAATTCTGGAATTACTTCTTACATTAATTCTGAATTTTTCATCAATTCTGGAATTACTTCTTACATTTATTCCGAAATTTCAATGTGTGGTGCTGGAATTAGTTCTTTCAATTATTTTTCTAATTTTTAGCAATTATGAATTTCCATTAGTTATTATTAAATTTCTTTCATTAGGTCTTAATTTCCATTAGTTTTGGAATTATTTTGTCAATAACTTAACTTTTTTTTCCCCCAGTTCTGCGTTTTCATCAATTCGAAATTCACATTTAGTGCGTGTGTGTGTTGTTAAGACACCACTGACACTGCTATTTCTTTTCGCACCGGGCTCCGCGTCTAGTAAAGCAGGGCCGTAATCATGTCCTCTTTGCCCTTCTCTAGTTCTACACCTGAGTAATAGCGGTCCTCCCTCTCGTAGAGAGATGAACACTTTTTTTTTTAATTCCGTGGAATATAGGGCTCCAATGCGTGTGTGAGCCCCGATTTAAGAGACACGAATGCTTGACCTTCAACGTCCAATCTATTCACAGTAATTTCCAGGTGAGATCTTTGATTTTCAATCGTCACAGTACCCCAATGCAACTGCAACCACCATTTCCTACCCTATTCAATTTCGATTAGCATAAGCAGAGAAGTGACCGAAAAGGGCGTCCAGGTGATCCACATGAGTTTTAATTTGGACATGACTTGTATTTTTATTTCAGGAGGGTCTGTAGTAGACGCAAGCCCTCCGTCCAGGATCGTATGCTATGTCGGCACCTGGGCAAATTACCGGAACGGAGCTGGTAAATTCGTCATAGAAGACATCGATCCTTTCCTGTGTACTCACGTGGTGTACGCATTCGCCAAGCTGACACAGAATAATGAAATAGCCGCCTACGACCCTTATCTGGACCTCAGAGAGAACAACGGCCTAGGTAAGTGTTTGTGTACATTGAAGTGTGTCTGAGTTTTTCCCATCCTTGGCGACACTAATGTAAAACATACAGTAAGTTGGAACAGTTTCTTTTGACTATTTTTCGCCCATGGCCCCACCTTTTAACAATATTTTCTTCTCGTAGCCCACAATATTCAGGGGGCCCAAACTCCTCACACAGGAAGGAACGTGACCTTTCTACTTATTGAATTGATTTTTTTTTTGAGTGAATTTCTAGTGCAGTGAGCTTCCCTCTTGGGGGAGTTGGGGAGGGGGTTGTTCTATGTGTATTGGGCCATCTCAATAGAAATGCGTATAAGGGGTGCACAACCTCCGGAGGGCTCTGCGAGTAGCAATTGTGGGTGGGGGGGGGGGGGGGGTTTAAATCTAATTCACCAAAAAACATGTTTGACAAATGTATCAGATGAATAGGGTGGTGATATCACACGTATCATCACCCGTATTTCTAGGACATTCCCGTTTTTTTCCCGTTATTTCGGCCGTTCCGTTTTTTCAACATATCCTATCCCACTTGTCAAGGATAAAAATTATTTTCTCAACCCATAAATTATCGTATTATAATTGTGTGAATGTGAATATAAACATTAATCTTACATGTTTGTCGTGTTGAAACGTTTTTTTTTTAATGAATTCATTTTTACCGGCTGCGATTTGCAGTGGTGTTCCATTAACAGTCACTGACGATTTCAAAGTGAATTTTGCAATAATTAGCATTTTTACTTCTTTTCAACATCATTCTCAGTGATATTTGACGACTAATTGCAATACTAATTCCCGTATTATTCCCGGGGAAATATGGTCAGCCTAGAGATGAATATATTTATAAAAGTCGATATGGCAGTAATTATGGAAACATCCCCTTAAATACTGACCATAGAATACTCTTGTAAGTCCCAACTTCATGCTTCAATCAAGGAGTGTGCACAGTTTTGTGACTACATTTATGTTAAGGGCAAGAAGACCCGTTATTACAAGTTACACTATTTTTTTTTTTCAATGTCTTTATATACACATTACTCCTAAACAAGTATATTTGTCATTTACTAAATGTCTTTCTACGACCTGGTTGTTGGAATTTTTTGCCTATCTAGACAAAAGCTTTATCTAGACTTGCTTAGATTTTAAAATAGCATAATAAGTATCAAGAAGTCAGCAACGAGACTAAGGCAAATGCACGATAAATACAAAAAAAAAAAAGTCCCTAATGCATTTCAACACCAATGGGTGTCGTCTTCAGAAGAAAAGATATTTAACCACACTTATCACGCTGACCGAGGATCTCACTTGGATTGAATACCAAATCTGAACTCTCGGTTGCTCGTAACATTGTAAACGGGTTAACAGGAACTGGTCCCGCCCCCCCCCCCATTTACCTCAGCATTGTTTTCACCTCGCTACGGTTTGAGAAGTAAAAAGATATATGTGGAAGAAGAGTTTCTGAGGGGACAGGCGACGGAAAAAACATGCTGTTCTTGTATTTCTTTCCTTTATTTCCTATATGTAAACAAAAAACCAGTTTCAGAGATTTATTACTGGTACTTGAACTACGTATCGTTCAAATTTGTTGCAAAAAGCCCGTGCATAAAGGATATAACCATATGCACAGATGCGGATGAGTGGTGCTACAAGATATCCATACTGTTGTCTATCCCTAACTCCGTGGCATTTTAGAGTAATCTCAGTGATGAACCCCCGTCCTACCCCTGAGGGTAAGCTTCGTAAATCGGACGCCACCATCCTGCTCAGTACATGCTCTGGCAGGGCGAAAAGGAAATAAATCCCGAGTCGAGTGTCGGTGGAGAGTGATTCGAGGGGGGGGGGGAGGTGCCGCTTCCCCCCTTAATGTCCGTCGCGTGGTTTTTGGCTATGGCTACAGAGACAAAGCTGCTGACCCCAGGGCTTAGTGCATGTGGTTCCCAACTTCAAGGCGCAAATGCGAGTCGATCTCTCCGTTAAAAAGTCTCGCTACAGAGAGCAACAGTCCTACAAACAGTACAGATATTAAATCATTACACTTCACTCATTTCACTTCTGAGATATAGATGGCAGCACTAAAAAAATCATACACAACACTAGATACACAGACTGTTAGGTACACATACTTACACTTCCGGCACAACTCACTAGGTAGTAAATTGCCCATGGCGATAGACCTGAGTTGTGCTCGGCTTTAAAAAAATAATAATAATAAGGGCTTAGTGCAAAACGTGCACCAAGCTGAAGCCTCACCTAACTGTATCAATCTGGAAAGCCCAGCCTATCAACTGTAGGGTAAAACTAACCTATCTCACGACGATCGTGGCACTTTAGTATTGAGATTAAATAAGTGCTTTGGGGCCGTTCAAGTTTTACGTAAGCAAATTTTTAGCCATTTTTGACCCCCCCCCCCCCCCCCGTCAGCAAAATTTCGTCATCAGCTCTGCCCCTCTGGATCCCAACTCATATTTTCATATAGGGTGGTTGATGACGTAAGCATTATCCAAACCTCCCTCCTCCCTTGTCATCAAAAGTCAGCAAATCGGAACCCCCCCCCCCCATCGATGATGACGTAATACTTGAACGGCCCCTTTCAAAATCCATTTCTCTGTGATGAAATTTTCTCCTGAAAAATGATCGTGACGCGAAAGGTTTGGGAACCACCGGTTTAAGGGTTAAATTGATGTTAAGGGCGAGGAGACTGGTTATTAACAATTAAGGGACCGGTTCATAAAACAATTAAATTTCTTTATTAGTCTTTTCTTAACCTCTTCACAGGTAGGCTTTCGTTAACAAATTTGAATATCTCTAATTGAAGTATCAACGATAAAACTGGTTTTTTTGTTCGCATTTTAGAAAAAGGAAGAAGAAGGGGAAAGAAATAAATATATAGTATATAAAAAAATAGAAGAGGAAAAACAGTATAGAGTAGATAAATAAACTCAGTAGATGTCTTTTCATTCTCAATCTCTGTTTCTCACTCTCCCCCTAAGCGTTTTCTATAGTAAAAGGACACGTTATATGTGGGCGGAAAGAAACACTATAAACAGAGAAGAGTATAGAAAGAACATGGACGGAGAAAAAAATAGTTTCGGTTAAGTATTACAAAGAAGATCCGCGACTATAAGAAAACAGGTAAACAAATCAGGGAGAGCCGGAATGAATTACTTCCATTTGCGTTTGGACGAGATATCTCGTCCGTGATCGTTAATGGGTTAAAGACTGAAAAGGGGTTTTAGACTACACTTATGATAAGGGATAGGGGACTGGTTATTCACAATTCAGGGAGCGGTTATTAAACAATTATAGGACATGTTTATAATAATATCATTTTGGTCCTTAAGTAGGGACTGAAGAAATTTCAAGGCCTACATTAATGACAAAAGGTGAGGACATCAGCTATTAACAATTGAGGACCGGTTCATAACGCAACTGAATTTCTTTTTAGTTTTTGATTAAAGACTAAAAAGTACTTAAGGACCACGTTTATATTAAGGAAGAGGAGACCATTTCGTGACAATCGAAATTTATTTCAGTCCCTAATTAAGGACTCATCAGTTTCGTTAAGTCAGATACCAATAATGCCTGTATTTCATATTAGGTGGATATGAAAGATTTGTCGGTCTCAGGAGGAAGAATCCAAACTTGAAGTTGCTGTTGTCCATCGGGGGTTGGAACGACGGTTCCGTCAAGTATTCCAACATGGCCGCCAGCTATCAGTCGAGGAAAACGTTCGTCTCGAGCTGCGTCAATTTCTTGAGGAGATATGGCTTCGATGGACTCGACGTCGATTGGGAGTACCCTGCTAATAGAGGTGGATCACCCGCCGATAAGGCCAACTTTGTGACGCTGTTGAAGGTGAAAATTTTACCTGTTTAGACGTCATAAAACTTTCAAAAAATATAGTTCGGAATTGAATTAATTCAACCAAAGAAAATGTTTTTTTGTTTTTGTTTTCCAACATCCTATGTTTCCTGTATATGAAGTTCCTATATTTTTTATTATACATTGCTCTCGCTTAAACAAATTCAAAGAATAACTGATCGCTAAGGGGACCGTTCAAGTATTACGTCAGTATATTTTTAGCCATTTTTGACCCCCACCCCCTTCGTCAGCTCTGACTCTACCTCGTAACGCATATTGGGATCATAGACATACGCGGGGGGGGGGGGGGCTCAAACCCCTCCCCCAGACAATAAAAAATTTATTTTCTTCTTTTATGCAAAAAAATGTTAAAAACCATTAAAATATCGGAAGAAAATACCTTTATTTACGTTATTATAATCAATTTCTGTTAATTTCAATGCTACTTGCAGTTTAAGAACTCAAAATTTCTTTTCAAGAAATTCAGGGGGATGTGATCGATGTGTTTAAAATTTTCAACGGGATGGATAAAATGGACCCATGGGTTATTATCAACTGCAATTCGACGTCAATCAACAGCTTCGTATTCGATATGTATTCGACATCCATGGTTTTTTATGGGCATCTTTTTTCAGCCACCTCGTTTGGTATTTTATCATTTGTGGCCGTTGTATTTGTATTAAAATGGATGGTAATTTAAAACAAAGACAAAAATTACCTTGAAATAAATAGATAGCCCTACCCGTATTCTTCCATCTGGGATTTTTTTAATTTTTTTCCCTAAAATTTTCTCTTAAATTTACTTTTTTTTTAAAATTTCTTAAAAAAAACTAAAATTTTCCAAATTACATCCAGAATAGATATATTTTTAACACATTTTTTATAGAATCAAAATTTCAGTTTTTATTGTGAAATTTGTTTTTAGTAATTGTATAAAATTTAATTTCTTCGCACATCTCAAAAATCATTAAAAAATTTTCATCACATTTTATAACGAAATATTTCTTATATATATATATATATATATATAAATTATTATCTGGAATTTATTTCAAGTAAAAATTGTAAAATTAATATTATATAATCATTTATCCATTTTTCAAAATCAGAATTTATTTTAATTTTTGTTATTGAAATTTCTTATCAAAATTAATTTTTTTTAATGAAATATTTTCAAAATATAAATTTCTTTTAAAAAACATTTTCATCGGCATTTCTTTTAATTTCTTAAAATTTATTTTTTAAATTAAAAACCAATCAAATCATTTAAATCAATAATTTAATTTTATCAATTAAAAACATTTAAATTTAAAATATTTCAAAGAAGAATTCTAAAATCCATTATTTATCTTTTATCCATTTTTTTTAATCATAATTGATATGAAAACTTTGTATTTACATTTCTTATCAAAAATTTATTTCACAAAATTTCATTTGAAATTCATATTTAATTTTTATCTAATATTTAATTTTTTCAAAGAAATACCTGAATGATTTAAAGCATGTTTTTTTCATTTCTTATCAACTAAAAAATTGTAATTTTTATCTAAAATTTCATTTTTTAAACTTATCAAAATTCAATTTTTCTCAAATTTTCTTCAAAAATTGTTTTTTAACTTAAATTTATTTAATTTGATGTTCAATTTTTAAATTAAACTTTTTCGGAGTAATTAATAGCTTTTAATGATTACAGACAAGTTATCAGGATGTTACAGTATAAAACTTTTGATAAATTTAAATTTATTTTGCATAAATTTTTCAAAAAGTTTATGCTGCACTATTTTATGTTAATAGTGTTATTTTATGTTATTGTTTGTTATTTTATTGTTATTTTATGCACTATTTTATGTTATTAGCGGTGCCGTAACTAGGCAGGGGCAACAGCACAGGGCCCACTTAAAGAGGGACCCTCCAGAATGGCCCTAAATGTAAATTCTTGCACAGGGCACATTAATGGCTAGTTACGGCACTAGTTATTAGTGTTATGTGTGTGACTGTGTTACATTAACCATTCATTGAACAATTGAAGGATCTGAAGGAAGCCTTCCAGCCACAGGGCCTACTACTAACTGCCGCAGTTTCAAGTGCAAAAGGCACGATCGATACGGCCTATGACATCCCAGGCATGAACAGGTTTGTAGGATTTCTTATTATTAGGCGAGCATCATGTCATGAGGCCTACTCGGCACTTGAGGCTCTCGAAAAGTGGCATCATAGGACCCGGTCAAAATGACTTTTTTGAACTCCCACCCCCCCTCCACCACCACCAAAAAATACCTGATTACCAATTTGCTTACTGACTCTTGAAAATTGCAAACATCTAATTATCATGAGGGCCAGGAAACAAAATGAGTTACGGTAAAGGGAACGGCATGGCCCCCACATCCTGGAGCGGGGCCCCTAGGCTGGGATCTTTTGCGCGCCCACCCCCCCCCCCCGGTCAAACTTTTCACGGGCCCCTTCTGTAGTTAATTTATAGCGTGAAAAATCAAAAAATCATGAGAACTGTCTCGGGCCCTGTCAGCCACCCCCTTTTTGGGGGCCATGGGTCGATCCAGGCCTTCAATAGTCCCAACATTGTCCATGATCTATATTTTTTCCTCTCAGGTACTTGGATTTCATCAACCTTATGGCATACGATTTCAACGGAGCTTGGAATTCTGTCACGGGTCACAACGCTCCTCTAGTCGGAAGGCATGGACAGTCTGGAGACAGCCAATTGCTGAATGTGGTGAGTGTCTAAATCTTCGAAGTCAACGGTGATAAATTCTAAATAGCAGAGAAAACCCATCTCTCGCTGACAGACATATAATTTTCGCTTAGGAATTCGCCGTCAAATATTGGAAAAAGGGCGGAACACCATCGCGTAAGCTGGTACTTGGCATGCCACTTTATGGCCGAACTTTTGCATTGCAAGACTCAAACCGCAATGGAGTTGGCTCTCCTGCAACCGGAAAAGGACTCGGCGGGCCTTACACAAAGGAGCCTGGTTTCTTAGGTTACAATGAGGTTAGAAATATTATAAAATACTGTTTTTTGTTGTTGTTGTTTTTATCTTGCTGTAAATGTTTTTTCTAGATATTTTTAGAAATTTGCTTTTTAATTTTTCTTTTGAGCCATTTATTCTCTTGTTTTCTTTCTGAGTCATTTACCCCCTTTTTTTCTGAGCCTTTCTGAACCTTTTCATTTTCTTTTTTGAGCCTTTCTGAGTTTTCTTTTCTTTTTTGAGCCTTTCTGAGTTTTCTTTTCTTTTTTGAGCCTTTCTGAGTTTTCTTTTCTTTTTTGAGCCTTTCTGAGTTTTATGTTCTTTAATTTTTCTTTCCGAACCATTCATTCTCTTTAATTTCATTTGTTTTAGCCATTTATTCCATTTTTCCTTCTGAACCATGTACTCTCCTCAATTTTCTTTTTGAGCCATTAATTCTCTTTAATTTTCTTTTTTTAAGATATTTCTTCTCTTATGCTATTTTTTTCAGAGCCCTCCTTGTTTTCTGTTTATTCCTTTCAATTATCATTCTGGGCTATTTACATTCTATTTTCCTTGTTGAGCCTTTCATTCTTTTCATACTATTTTATTTCCTTTCCGGATCATTCGTTCTCTAAAATTTTCTTTTTCTGTGAGCTCCATTTATATTCTTTTTTTTTTCCTCTTCGATCCATTCATTCTCTTTAACATTCTTTCTAAGGCACTTGTATTTTCTTTTCCTTTCTAGGCCATTTATTCTATTTATGCTCTTTAGTTTTCCTTCCGAGCCATTCATTCTTTCCATACTCTTTCATTTTCTTACTGAGCCATTTATTCTCTGTAATTTTATTTTTGAGAAATTTATTTTCTTTAATTTAGTTGTGTGAGATGTTAAAGTCTGACAACAGCTGGAAAGTAGTGTTCGATCAAGAACAGAAAGTACCATACGCTTTTAGAGGCAAGGAGTGGATATCATATGACAACGTCAGAAGCATCGCTTTGAAGGTCAGTGTTATGATGAGTGTGGGGTGTCTATAATTAAGACAGGTGTTTTTAGATTTCTACAGCTCTTATTGCCTTTAATTGTTGCATTTAACTGACAGCTTTATGATATGAATCTTTGAAATTCCAGGTTGATTTCGTCAAGAAACACAAGTTAGGTGGTGCAATGGTGTGGTCAATGGAAACCGATGACTTCCGAGGAAACTGCAACGAGGGCAAGTATCCATTGATCAATACCATCAAGAAAGGTCTCAAGCATTAGCGGAGATAGACTTGGAGGTCTGGGCGGGGGGGACGATGACGATGATGTCAATACATATGTACACACTTACATATTAGATAACTGGCTTACATCTTTGATGTTGCCTCCCCTACCCCGTATCTCTACCCATGTTCTCAAGCCAGGAAAAGAAGACGGCACCATCTTACTACTACGACGGCTCTTCTAAAAACCAACGTTGAAATCATCCAGAATAAAAGATCCGACGCCAAATAGCAGTTCGGAAATGTCTACCAGCTCATTGAAAAACCTGCAGTAAATTCATCAACCACTTGACAGGTGCTGTCAGGCTACGTCGTGTACGAATTCAAGTGTACACCGGGTTTGGTGTATAGCAAGAACATGGGACTCTGCAACCTATCCGTATCTGGTATAAGTATGCAATAACGAGATCTAAAATAAAATTATTTATATTTTTTTCATTCCTTCCATAATCAATATGAAGCCATATCAACCCAATAAATAGAGTCAACGTAGACATCCATCCGTTGTTACGTCAGACAAAACCCATTGATCATGATTCTGACAATTATAAAAAAAGTGCCATGTAATAACTCATTATTATTATCGATTAAATAGTCTCGTGTTTGCGTCATTAGTTATCGAATAATAGATTCGTCTATTATAGTTCAGTGTAAATTTACAATATGTCTTTTTTTTTATCGATACATTTTCCGATAGATCCGTACCGTATTCTTTCCTTTGGCTTTTGATCTTGTTCAACGTAGCCCCCCGCCCCCTCCTCTTTTAGCATTGTTGTGTATATTGCCTTGTGGACTAAAATAAAAATATATTATGCTAAAAATCTTTAGTTCATTTATTATGCATGAAAACATGAAGGGATTTTTCCCGAAATGCTTGTTCTCTGGTCTACTTCTTAACATTTCTTATAAAGCCGGATTTTCCTAGGAGCAGGTTTTTTCTGTGCCAAATTATAAACAATCCCTACATTTCTAGCTACATTGTAGAAATTTAGCGCATCGTCATTGGCCGAAATGAGTGATGAACCATTACGCCACTCATGGTGAAATTTTTGCTGGCGACGTTCAACAATTGACTGTGCTTGAATCCGACATCCACCGTTGAAGTAATGATTATAGTACGGGACTCACGTACCGAAGGTTGTGTGTTCGATTCGAACCCACCCAAATTATTTTGCTATCATTTACTGATTTACTAAAAAATGTTTCCATTTTTGTTTCTGATTTAATCAAATGCGGTTCACGTGCATTGAGAAGGCAATAATAACGGCTCGCGAAGCTGGGCCTAGCTATCATCTACTGATTCAATAAAAAATGCTTTCATTTTTGGTAAATGAACCTTGAAATTCAGCTTCGCCCAAAACTCCGCCTCTCGTGACGTCTTGCTAGCTTTTTTTTCTCGCAGTAACCAATCACCGGCGTGCTAAAGCTTCCTGTGTTACTAAGAATGCAGGGACTGTAATTACGCATCCCGGCAGGACACATCGTTCACTCATCAATAGGAAAAGCTGTACTACGACTGTTTTCCTACACAGCGCAACACGCTCCGCGACAGCGCTTTACGTCGGGCATGGTTGGCCGACTGCTTCTGGAGGAGTCAAACGCGTCGTGCGCCGCGTTTTTTGTGTTTTCTTCCCTTCCTCTCTGTCTACATTTTTTTATCGTGCAAAATGACAGAAATGCGTGGACATGCAGACGACGGAGCAGCTGGTGCACCACGCTACGAAAACAAAAAGGTGGGGTGGGGGCGTGATAAAGTTACACGTTTCTGCCGACGCAAAAGGGGAATATTCAGTTCATGCGGCACACAAAAACCTGCTCCTAGGAAAACCCGACTTAATTGCGATTTTCACCTGTAACGGTAAAAGTGTTTTTATCTTTTCTTTCGGGCGCAACACTGTTGAGATATTGCAACCCTGTGAAAGCAAGATTATTCCATTCACAAAAGCCCTAATTCCGTTTTAACGAATACCGTTATAGAGAAAATATCGTTTTAACTAACACTTTTCTCTAATCTCCCAAATAACTTCACATAGGAACAATGCTAGGTAACCTGGAATTCCTCTGTAACGGAATTTCGTTTTAACGAAGTGATTCCTCCGGTCTCTTGGCTTTCGTTATAACGGGATTCAACTGTATTATGATTTTCTATGAGATAGGGAATTTAATTTTGGTTTGGTGGTATTTCCAGCCCGAAGTAGGGGAGGCTACAAACTATCATTTTGCCTGAGGGGGCCCATGTTGCTGGTTGAGACAGCCAACCGTGGGGGTCCTCGTGACCATAGGAGAGCTACATGATCACATCTAGTGCTATGATTTTTCAGATTGAATATGTAAATATGCAATTCACATTAGCTGTTGATGGGCTTCCGGAAATTTCTGACGTGGGGGGGGGGGGCGAAACACCACTTTGCCTGAGCCTCATGATGTTGAGACTGCGTATCACGGAACAACCACAACAGAACCCTCACTGAACTCCAGCTTAAGGGGAGGGATGCAGACTAAGCTTATTTATGAAAAAATTTTAATTTTGTTTACTATAAATCAGAGGCCTTCAACCTTTCAGATACGGTGGGCCAAATTGAGACTTCCAACGAATCCCGCGGGCCACCAACTCATGTAATTTAGTGACATCTTAACAGAAGGTACCAATGGGGTCCCGAGTTAAACTGGAACTTCTGAAATTATTTATTTTTTATTAATTATCAATTTTTATTAGTTCTTAAATAATTTTTTTTCGCTGATGTTGAAAAAGTTTTTGATTAATTACTGATTGAATTAATTTTATTGTGAGATCTTTTCTTTTATCTGAAACCACACGTAAAATGATTCGTTAATTATATTTATCGATAATATTCTGAACTTATTTTCCTTCTTTATATATGTTGAAATCATCTCTTTCAATACTTATGCAATTATTCTTTTATTGATTGTGAAATAATATCTCTCATTGATTTATGTTATTTTTGTCAAAAATTTTGATATTATTGGTTTCAAAAATTTTAAAATATATAACTTCTTTCATTAGTTCTCTCTCTGAATTGTCTTCAATTCTGGAATTATTTATTTCATCAATTCAGTAATTATTTATTTCATCAATTCGGTAATTATTAATTTCATCAATTCAGTAATTATTTATTTCATCAATTCAGTAACTATTTATTTCATCAATTCAGTAATTATTTGTGTCATCTCAATTATGGAATTATTTGTTTCATCAATTATGGAATTATTTGTTTCATCAATTATGGAATTATTTGTTCCATCAATTATGGAATTATTTGTTTCATCAATTATGGAATTATTTGTTTCATCAATTCTGGAATTATTTGTTTCATCAATTCTGGAATTATTTCATTAATTCTGAATTTTCATTAATTCTGGAATTATTTCATTAATTCTGAATTTTCAT
This sequence comes from Pholcus phalangioides, assembly GCF_987345545.1. Lineage (NCBI taxonomy): Eukaryota > Metazoa > Arthropoda > Arachnida > Araneae > Pholcidae > Pholcus > Pholcus phalangioides. The sequence continues at coordinate 21,058,129 of NW_028301615.1, read as the reverse complement.
TAATTCTGGAATTATTTCATTAATTCTGAATTTTCATTAATTCTGAATTTTCATTAATTCTGAATTTTCATTAATTCTGGAATTACTTCTTTCATTAATTCTGGAATTATTTCTTTCATTAATTCTGGAATTATTTCTTTCATTAATTCTGGAATTATTTCTTTCATTAATTCTGAATTTTCACTAATTCTGGATTTATTTGTTTCATTAATTCTGAATTTTCACTAATTCTGGAATTATTTGTTTCATTAATTCTAAATCTTCACTAATTCTGGAATTATTTCTTTCATTTCTTCTATTTCCGGCCACATGCCACCCTGCTATAAACGAGCGAAATCCAGTGATGAGAAATTATCTCTCTTCTAAGATGATGGTGAGGGGCCCTGAATAACATAGGGGCATGTGCAAAAAAGGTTAAGAGAAACACTGCTATATATTACCGCATAATCACACCAATTTGTCTCCCACACAGTTTATCAGCCGATGACAATTCGCGCACGTCAATTGGACTATAATTAAGAAACAACCTTGATTATAAAAAAATAAATTGACGACTCCCCATTGTTACCCATTACCACTGCACATTGTTTCCTCACTCAACAGGTGTTGCATCATTACAATTAATGAGAAATGGTTGGCATAGGACGTTAACACATTGCGCGTTGTCATCAGGTGTTTAGATTGGATTTTTTTTAACCGAAAATTTACACTACTTTTATTAGTACAATAAATAGTTTACTTAAATTTTTTTTTTCCGATTGCTTTTCTTCATAAAATATTTTACTTAATGTAAATTAGATTTTATAAATAAATAACAAATAAATTTCTTTATAAGAAATACATCAACGCTTTATCAGTTGTTTTCGTGAAACAACACATCAACGGTATGTTTCATATCTCAAATTTAGCATTTTTATTCAAATTTTTTCAAAAGCCATAAATTTCGATACCTATTAATTATCTTTTATCGATAATTATGTTTTTTTTTATAATTTTAAATTGGTGAAATTAAGTGATTATGGACAATCTTCGATTCGTTTGAATGTTTTTAAAGAAATTAATAATTTTGTATTTCACTTAATCTCTCAATTTCTTAATTAATATCTTTGTATTGGTAAATGAGATAAAATTTTCACTCGGTATTTGAATCCATTTACTATTGAAGAAATTGGCAGTTTTCCACTCAATTTCAAATTTTCGGTGTCTGATACGCTAGACGTTTATTAATATTCTTGGGTAAGAATAAATTTAATTAAAATTGATTCGAATTTTTCATAAATTTCTCTTGAATTAATTCGAATTTTTTACTATACCCCTTGAATTAATTCGAATTTTTTTTTGTGATTTTCTCTTGAATGAATTCAAAATTTTTATAATTTTCTCTTGAATTAATTCGAATTTTTCATAATTCCCTCTTCAATGAATTCCAATTTTTTCATTATTTTCTCTTGAATTAATTAGAATTCTTCATGAGAGATTCTCTTGAATTCTTTTTCCTGAAAGAAATTGGAATTTTCTCAAGTATTTTTAAAATTTATCATTTCCTTTGAAAAATTATTTCCCTTTAAATAATTGCTATTTTTAAAGTTTCATAAAAAAAAAACTTCGATTATTTTTAAATTTTCCCTCAAATTTCTTGGCTACAGTTTATTCACCTAATTTTTTTTTGCAAACATCGATTTAAAATTTTTATCAGATTTATTTTTGAAAAAATTCATTTGAAATTTATATTTTACAAAAAAATTCTACAAATTTAGTCCTTTTTAACTCATTAAATTTAATTTTTTAGATAATACAAATTGAACTTATTAAATTCATACCAATTTTTTCTGTTCATTTCACATTTTCTTAAATATTTCAATTTAGAATTTATGTGTATTAAATAATTATTAATAAAAAACTTTTTTAAGACGTCGCGTACCTCTTAACATGTTAAAATATAATTAAAAATATTATTTAACCATCGATTTATTAGAAATTTTTTTCACATATTTTTGATTAAATGTGCTATCCTTTGCTGGTAGAAAATTTTACATATCTTCAATACTTAATTTTTTTTTTAATTTCAAAAAAATGCATTAAAACAGCTTGCGCGCATGATAAAATGACATGATATCAATGTAACCAAACAATATTGAAATTAAAATGAAGAAAACAGTTCATTTTCCATAAAACGAATTCAAAGATTTCAGATCCATTCATAAATATCTAATTTATAAAAGAAAATTTTTTGAATTTTTGAATTTGGAAATAAGAATGAGCTAATGCAATATCAATCTTTGAGTTAATTTTATGAAAAATGAACCATTTTCTTCATTTTAATTTCAATATTGTTTGGTTACATTGATGTCGTGTCATTTTATCATGTGCGCAAGCTGTTTTAATGTATTTTTTTTGAATTTTTTTTAAAAATTAAGTATTAAAGATATGTAAAATTTTATACCAACAAAGGATAGAATATTTAATCAAAAATATGTAAAAAAAAATTCGAATAAATCAGTGGTTAAATAGTATTTTTAATTATATTTTAACTTTTCCCCCCCACGTTAAGAGGTAACACGTGACCCCTTAAATCTTGGACTCTCGACCATGAAGTCTGTTCTCCTCTTCACTTGTATACTCGTCGTGGTATTCTCCGTTGAAGGTGAGTATGCAAATATTTCTTTAAATGTAATTAAAAAATTACATGTTATACAGTTGAACCTCTCCATAACGGACGCAATGGAACCAAAAGTTTCGTCCGCTAACTTGGAGCGTCCGTTTTCATTTATACAGGGTGTCCTGTAAGACCTAATTCGGCCTTTATCTCATTAAACCGTTAGTCGTAGAGGTATTATTTCAGTTTAAACAATGCTCAAAACGTGTTCAGAATTCACCTTGCATCAGTTTTGAATGTGGAAATATAGTGTGTCGCAAAATAATGTATTAAAAATCTAACTTTTTATACGCTCCCCCCCCCCCCCGTCCTCTAACTTCAAATTAGAAAGTTAATGTCTTTATCTCTTCTGTGTGTGTGTGGATCCCATCAAAATAAATTACACATTTGTAAGTACAATATTCGTTGAGATACGGGTATTTGATTTCAAAAATCGGAGAAAAAAGTGGGAAATAACGGCATTAACTAACGAAAAAAGCTCATTATATATGTTGTTCTTTCCCTCATTTTCAGTGTGTTTCTCAAAACTGGTACATGATGATTTCTGAACGCATGGTGAGCATTTTTCAAATTGAAATCATACCTCTAAGACGAACGGTTGATGAGATAAAAGCCGAATTAGGACTTACAGGACACCCTGTATACAGAGAAATATATTGAGGTCCTGTTTCACATACAGTACTTCAAAAGTGTCCGCATACGTGAAGTATCCGCGAACGGAGAGTGTCCGTTATGTAGATTCCACTGTGATTGGGACCAGGGCCGTCTTAAGAGCATCATGGGCCCCCCCCCCCCCGGGCTAAATGATGTTTCTAAGGCCTACCTGGAATATTCTCGAAAAATTCAAATACTTCTTGTTTTTTTAAGAGCCCCCCGGGGCCCATGCCTTGAGACGGCACTGATTGGGACGTATATAATACAGTGATTTCCATTAATTCCCATAATGGGTACTTCCCGTAAGAGCTACTCTTTGAAGTTGTTTGACAGGTGCGGTCGCACCAGCCCCAGGGTGACGCCCATTTTTGTTTCCAGTTATGGGCCATAGGGGACTCGAATCAAACGGGGGGGGGGGGAGGCCCAAAAATTATTGAAAGCTTTCACCAATTATTAAATTAGTATTTTCTTTAATTCTGATTTTTAACAGGTCCTGGAATAATTTTTGCATTAATAATAAATTTTATCGATTCTGGAATTATTTCTTTTCGTTGATTTCGAATTATCATCGAGCTCTGCCTCTGCAGCTCAGCCATTTTGTGTGCATGGTTTCGGCCGGGGGAATCGGAACTGCCTGGTATTGGGACAAGCTGTCGCATTGTGAAGAGTTGTCCCCACCTCTCCGCATGCGCATCTGTCGTCGGAAGCTATGTTGAATCTTTCAAGGTAGGCAGCGAAGGGACCACGGCCACTTATGAACAGACACAAATGCTTGACCCTCAATGTCCATTATATTCACAGTAATGCCGAGGTGAGATCTTTGATCTTCAACCGTCACACACGCACACAGTTTCCCAATGTACCTGCAGCCACCATTTCCAACCCGACTCAATTCTAGTTAGCAAACGCTGTGGAGGAGATCCGGAAATTTCACTTCTGACATTCACTCGCCCCCAATGTTTCGTCCCCGGTACATTTCACCCTCTGGCATTTCGTCTGCCCTGACCGAATGAGTGACTAATTATGTGACTGACTGTATGAGTGACCAAGTGATTGACCATATGAGGACAGTATGAGTAAGTGAGTGTGAGTGACTGTATGTATGAGTGAATGACCATATGAGTGATCAAGTGAGTAAGCGAGTGTGAGTGACTGTTGGGTGAGTGAATGACCTTATGAGTGATCAAGTGAGTCACCGAATGAGTAGGTGTGTGAACGTACTTTAATAGAATGTGAGTGGCTGTACAGACGAGTGAATGACCATATGAGTGATCACTTGAGTGATAAGTGAGAGAGTAACAAAGTGAGTGATCGCTTGACAGACAAAGTGAGTGATCATATGAGTGATCAAATTCGACCGTATGGGTGACCACATTCACTTATTCACTCATACGATCACTCATCCACTCATAGAGTCATTTACTTGGTCACTCACTTCGCCACTCACACGGTCAGAGCAGGTGAAAAGGCCGGGGCGGAATGTCAGGGGACGAAATGCCGTAAACCACTGAGAAGTGACCAAAAAAACGCATCTAGCTTCTCCAACGAAAAACTAACCTCACTTTCATCGAAAATGCATCCTACAATGGTGCTAATCGTGAGTATTAATTCGGAAATGATCGCGTTTTTCGTATTGTATTTTCATTTTTCAGGAACGTCTCTAGAATTCGCCAGCTCTCCGTCCAGGATCGTATGCTACGTCGCAACTTGGGTGAATTATCGCGATGGAGCTGGTAAATTCGTCATAGAAGACATCGATCCTTTCCTATGTACTCACGTGGTGTACGCCTTCGCCAAGCTGGCACCGAACAATGAAATAGCCGCCTACGACCCTTATCTCGACCTCAAACAGAACAACGGCCTAGGTAAGTGTTTGTGTGCTCATTGATATATCCGAGTTTTCAATCCTATATAGTCGATACTAATGTAAAACTTACATACAGTAAGTCAGAACAGTTTTGCTTGAAAATTTTCGCCCATGGGCCAAGGACAATATTTTTCGCCCTTTGAACAATATTTTATTCTCATGCCCCCCCCCCCCCCAATATTCAGTGCCCCAACTCCTCATATAGGAACGTGACCCTTTCTGCTTATTGAGCTGATTTTTTTAAAGTTAATTTCTAGTGATGGAAAATTTCAAAAACACAAAAACAAAAGTACGTTGATCTCTGGACTAAAGTTCAGTGAATTTCCCTCTTGGAGGGGGAGGGGGGTTTGTTCTATGCAGGGCCCATCTCATTAGAAATGAGTAGGACAGGGAATCAAATCCTCCGGCCCGCAGACCAAATGTCCCGCCTCTGTGGTGGTCGAGTGGTTATAGTGACGGACTCGCGGTGCGAGGATCCGGGTTCGAACCCCACAGTGGTGGTCGGCTGAAGTTGGTTTTCTGTGGTTCCCAACTTCAAGGCGCGAATGCGAGTTGATCTCCCCGTTAAAAAGTCTCGCCACAGAGAGCAACAGGCCTATAACGTTACAAATATTCAATCATTACACTTCACTCACAATTTGAAGTATAGATGGCAGCACTGAAATATCATACACAACGCTAGCTACACACTCAGACTGTTAGGGGTACACACTCACTTTGTTCCAGAACCACGAAGCTGGGCTGGAAGAGATCTCGGCAACGGGATAAGTCCGGTGGCAGAGACCCTGGCATTCATTCATTAAGACCAAATGTCCCGCCAACCGGCCCTCGAAAGGTGTTCCAAAGGTTCAACCCCTGAAAGGTTTTAATATCGAAAAGTATCAGCAATGAAAGACTCTTACCATGTTTTCCTCATAAAAATACGAGAAACCGGGATCCATACGGGACATCGCCAATTGCTGCAAAAAATTGGGAAAGATTAGAAAAGTAGCCAACTATATCGCATAATTGCTGGAAAATTGCCAATGGCGGGAAAAAGAGAGCTACTGCGAGTCGAAGTTGGTTAAACCTAAGGCGACTAAAGTGAAACCTGATCATAAGCGTACGCAGAATTTTCTCAAGGGGAGTTTTTCTTCTCTCAGGGGGCGGGGGGGGTTCAATTTTTTTTCTTCTCAATGAAGGTTTTTTTACGTTTCGTTCTGCAAAATAACACTATAATCTTGGCTTGAGGGGGGTTAGAACCCCAACCCCCCATCCCTCCTTGCGTACGCCAATGAACCTGATTACCAAAAAAAATATATGTTTAATAGTAACATATATAATAAACAACCCACGTTTCACTCACGAGTTGAATGGTTTACTATCCGGATACAATTAGGGTCACCGATTTGGGAATTCTCACTGACGAGCGGCTTAGGTGAACTGATATTATACAGCATTTCTGAATATTCCTCAGCGGTGGTCGGAAAATCGAACAGAATGCCCAGTTTCATTCTGAAAAAGGTTTCTTCGCGTTTTTCTTAAGTCATTCTTCCGTATTTCTGAGGCTTAGTTCGTCCTGGACTGGAGCATGCCGTAGGGTTTTGGAAACCATACCTGCAGAGAGGCATAGACTTGACTGAAGGGGTGCACAGAAGAGCTACGCATGCTCATGTTGGCCCTCGACGCTTGAGCTATGAAGACAAACTCAATTTCTTGAATATGTTTACACAGTGGAAGAACGCACGCGGGTGTAGGGAGGGATATCATCGAAGTGTTTAAAATATTCAACGGGATGGACCATGGGTCATCGTCAATTAACTGCTTCGACAAGGGGACAACTCCAGGTTGTATGGTATCGCAGGGAGTTTTCTCTAATAGGGTTGTTAAAGTTGCTGTTGGCCATCGGGGGTTGGAACGAAGGTTCCGTCAAGTATTCCAACATGGCCACCAGCGGAGGGAAAACATTCGTCTCAAGCTGCGTGAAGTACTTGAGGAGACAATGGCTTCGATGGACTCAGCGTCGAGTTGGCGTATCCTTCTAATAGAGGTGGATCACCCGCCGATAAGGCCAGCTTTGTCAGCCTCCCCTTTGTGGGGCCATGGGGAACGGTACACCAAAATAACTTTAGTGCCGAAGGCATTCATGTTGGTTAATCCGGCCCAGACCCTAGGTCGAAGGCCGAAAAAATTGTATTCGATTGGATAATTATTAGGGCTTTCTAAAGTATAGTGGCGCTATCTGTTGTGAACAGAAATAAATGAGTCGATAACTAAGGCGGCACAAGCGTGCGCTGGGCCGCAACTAGACGCTTTGTCGGGCAGGGCAAGCACGCATTTTGTCTCCCCATCGTAATGTTGAAGGAGAAGTTAAAGGGTGGAATTTGTGCCTCTTCTGATCCGGCACCCGGGTCACCAGACCCCCTTTCCCCCCCCCCTCCCCTCCCCCCAGTTGCGGCCCTGAGCGTGCGTCCTCGTTTTGGAGTATCCTAATATGGTTACCATAGATATAATCACGTGATTAGATTTTTTTCATTTTTGCATATGAAATAAATTGCTATTCATTTTTTCAAGATTTTTTTTTTCTATTTTATAATTTTTCATTGAACTTTAATTTGATGGGGGAATAAATATGGCCCTGGGGGGGGGGGGGGGTTATGTGATGTGGCCTACCCTCCTCAAACCTAATTTTGTAAAAATGAACTAAGCGGCACATTTACAGATCGCCTATGGGTCTCGTGGCACTTAAATGACCCGGGACACAGTTCCAGAACACTTAAGCGATCCGTGATACATTTAGAGATCACTTGAGTGATATGTGAACTAGTTTTTGAGCACTTAAGTGGCCCCCGGTGCGGTTCTACATCACTCAAGTTACCCGCGACACATTCTCAGATTATTTAAGTGATCCGCGGCATATAATTACGGATCACTTGAGTGATGCACAGTTCCAAAGCACTTAAGCGGCCCGGACACATTTCCAGATCACTTGGATCCTCGAAACATTTAGAGATCACTGAAGTGGCTCTGTAAGGCACTTATCAATAGGGGGGGGGGGAGGGGGGTGTTACTTCAAGTGCCCACAAACTATCGAAAGGTTTTTCTCGTTTTTGGCGCACCGAGTAAGATGCTCTTTAAAATATTTAATATTTTCATAAAGGGTGGTTGATGACGTAATCATTGTCCAACCCCCCCCCCCGTCATCAAAAGTCAGCAAGTCGGATACACCCAATACCTTCTAGAGCAGAAGGTATCTACCGGCCTGCTCTAGAAGGTATTGAGACGCCTTCATATAAGTGTATTAAGGAGTTCTAACACCTCCCAGCCATTGATGATGACGTAATACTTGAACGGCCCCTTATGAAATATAGATGGCAGCACTGAAAATCAGACAAAACACTAGATACTCACTCAGAGTGTTAGGGATCATTCAAGTATTACGTCAGCATCGGGGTGGGGGGGGGGTGAAGGAGAAGGGGTTTCGGATTTGCTGACTTTTGGTGACCCACCCCTTTCTAAAGATATGAAATATTCTAAGCTGCTGACGAAATTTTGACAGGGGGGGGGGGGGGGTCAGTGTTTTGATGACTTTTGCTGACAAGGGGGGGGGGATCAAAAATGGCAGAAAATCTGCTAACGTAATACTTGAATGGCCCCTTAGGTACACACACTTACACTTCCGGCACAACTCCCTAGGTAGTAAATTGCTCATGGCGATAGACCTCGGTTGTGCTCTGTTTGAAAGAAAGAATGGTAAGGCCTCAGAAAAATCTCTTGGCCAGGAAGCCCAAGCCCATGGTGTTCTAAAGACGGCCCTGACACGTGTTTATACGGCCCTAAACACATATACGTTATTCCTCGCATGACTTGATACCCTAATTAATAAATGAAATGGGCGTGTCGAGAACAAATAATGACATATGACCAGCAATTAATATGCAACGGAAATATAATAATAATCAAAGTAATCTATAACATACTCTCGAAATCTCGTGCACACTTTAGAATAGTGGGAACGGCTGTAACTGCTCTTCTCAGAGAGTTGCCGGATCCTTAAATTTCCAGCTAAAATTATTTTCAAAAGAAACCGAAAAGGAGTCCGAAATATTCGAACTTGTGCTGCCAGCTAGGTAAGAACGCACGAACTACAGTTTCACGGTAATATAACCTACAAAAAAAGCAGTGGCATTTTTCTTTTTATCAAAACTCTCGCCTCAGGGGAGCTCGTGTAAGACTTTTTCTTAGACGGGGGTCCCCACTCCCTTGAAATGGTCATTTTTATCCAAAATGCGTGTACATTTTTTGTGGGAGCCCCCCCATTTGGCTCGGGGACTGCCCAGGTTGAGTTATGGACTTGCTTTACTATCTACTTGCTCATTTGCACTTGGTAATTCTGAGTTGACTCAATGATTGCTTTTTCCTGCTAGCATGTCTAGCACTGCCAGTCACGATTATGTGAGTAATACGTGCAGCAACTGACATAATCATACGTCCCCTTTTCCACCTGATCTGGAATTCTTAAGGATTCTTTCCTTTTGTCAGTATAGTGGCGTCATCTGTTGAGGAAATTATGTAAGTGACGATGACAAGGGTGCTCAAACAGGCGTCCTCCTTTCTCAGACTTTTCATACCTGATAATTGAAGTGACCATACGTCCCGTATTTACCGGGACAGTCCCGGTTTTTTCTGGTTTTTTGGGCGTCCCGACTTTTTAGCAAAAGTGTCCCGGTTTTTCCCGGTTTTTACACGAAGCTTACTTGAATTTTTTTCTTCATTGAAGACAAAGAATGAAATTATTTTACCACTCATAAATTATGTTATGATAATTACAACTACATATGGGATATTAATCTCCCTCATTTGTCTTGGTGAATGTTTTATTTCTTGGAATTCATTTAAATCCATAGCAATTTGCAGTAATGTTTTATTTCCCTCTTTACTTATTTCCCCAATATTTAGCAACTTTGTTTACTTTTGGCGTTATTTTTGGCGATAATTAACGATGTCCCGTATTTTCCCGTATTTGGAGTCTTGATTTCCCGTATTTCCTCCGACGAAATATGGTCAGCCTACTGATAACCCTACTATAGTTCCTCGAGAAAAATGCGGCACATATTGGGGATTCAAAATACCGGACATTGGGGGGATAGGAGGTCAAAAATGACTAAAAAGTTGCTTACGTAATACTTAAATGGCCCATTATTTACATTTTCCGATGGGCTTGAAATCCTGACAATCAATCATTATTATATTCACATGAACAGTTTTGTCACTGCGTTACGCAATGACAAAACCCGTATATACCGGGTGACTCGAACTGTTACGCCGTCCGCCAATAGCGGGTTTTTTTTGTTTTTTTTTTGCCTTGTAGCATTTGCCGCGAATTCACAATGGCACTAACAATTTTAAAAGGGAATTAAAATTAATTTAATATTCGAGAGTACTTTAAGAAATTCATTTTTAAAAATATTGTTGGTGCTGCTACGTGCTACCTACTTTCAAAATCAGAAGTGCCTTATATGGTGATGGCGAAAAGCTCAGGTATAAAAAACTAAATTCTTCATTCAGCTACGCTCCTTATAAACAAAGCTTATAAACTGACCTGAAAGATCAAAATTCCAGTTCAGTAATTTTTTCAAGACCCAAGGAGACATCCAAAACATAGGTCCTCCACACAAGCAGACGACAGGTAAGATCGTAAAAAGTGAATTTTTCCACACTGCACTATATAGTAAGTAATGTGCTGCCATCTAATGTCAAATTTAAAAGGGACTCATGTGGTGAAGATGAAGTTCAAAGTGAAAAAAACTATATTCTTTATTCCGCTCAGTTCCTTATAAACAAAGCTCGTGAACTGAACTGGAAAATTGAACTATAAGTTCGGTAATTTTATTAGAGCATACGGAGACGTTCAAATCAAAGAGCCTCTTAATGAGCAGACGACAGAGAAGAAGTCGGTTCCCTACAAGCTAAAGCTCACAAACAGAACTGGAAGTTCGAACTTCCAGTTCGGTTATTTTTTAAGGACACAAGGAGAAGTCCAAAACAAGTAACCTGGAGAGAAGCAGACGACATTACTGGTCGGACTTATTACTAGAGGGAGCATCCAGCCACCGCGACTGCAGCGACATCAAATGCAAGGAAATGACGTGACCCGGTAAAAACAAACTTCCCGCCTGGCAATTTTTCCAAAGAAATGTACAGTTCGGTCGCTAAATATTAGGTTTTAAAGATTTAAAAAAAGGATAAAGAACTCATCTAAAGGTGAATCATTTCTTTCATCATTTCTTGAATTTTCCTTCATTAATTCTGAAATTTTCCTTCATTAATTCTGAAATTTTCCTTCATTAATTCTGAAATTTTTCTTTATTAATTAAGGAATTATCCTTCATTATTTTCTGAATATTCTTTCTTTCATTAATGCTGAAATTACTTCTTTCATTGATTCTGAAATTATATCTCATGAATTCTGGAATTGTCTCTTTCATTAATTTTGGAATTGTCTCTTTCCTTCATTCTGGAATTATCTTTCATTAATTTCATATCTTTCATTAATTCATAACCACTCGACTGCCGCCTGGCAGTCGAGTGGTTAGGGAACTAGCTTCTCACTGTGCAGGTTTGGGTTCGGGCATGGATGTTTACTAACACTAACAAATTCCCTGGACGGATCATGCTGATCCCTTGGGAATACGTGAGGATCACGTTATTATTAATTTTATTATTATCGCTTTCATTATTTCTTTTACTAATTTTTGAATTCATTCGTATAATCGTAATAGTCATATAATCGTAATTTATGAGTTGGGAAGATGATCTTAATACTTGATTTCAGTAACATGATTTCGAACAAAAAATTCAAGTTGGCTTCGCTGAAAATACGTAGAAAAAACGGGACATTAAAAAAAAGTCGGAATGCCGAAATTACAAGAAAATACAGGAATAGTCGGAAAAGACTGGAATGGCCGGAAAATACATGATATATGGTCACCCAACTTAAGAGGAGAAGTATATTCTTGCATTTTTTGCTAGGGGACCATACGACTCGTCACCATCTGAATTGTTGCCATTCCGACTTCTTTTTGAAAATGTCCCACTATTTCCTGTATTTCCCACGGAGCACGCGAAACAAGCACACAATTCAAACAACATAAATACGTTAAGGCCAAGCATATACAACACGTTCCAGCACGTACCGATTCGATAGATATGTGTTCGAAGAGCATGTACGGTTGAGTAGTAGTATGAATTGAGTAGTAATATGCACTCAGACTCATAGGTTACACACAGACACAGTTACACTTCCGGCACAACTCACTAGCTAGTAAATCGCTCATAGATGGTGATAGACCTGAGTTGTGCTCGGTTTAAAAAAACAAAAGTAGTTCGAATTGTCTCGCCACAGAGAGTAACAGGGTTTGGTTTCTGAGGTTCCAAACTTCGAGGCGCGAATGCGAGCCGATCTCCCCGTTAACAAGTCTCGCCACAGAGAACAACAGGCCTACAAACGGTACAAATATTCAATCATTACACTTTACTCACTTCACTTCGGAAATATAGATGGCAGCACTGAAAAAAAATCAGACACACAACACTATATACGCATTGGGGCTGTCAGGAACACACACACTGACAATTCCGGCACAACTCAATCGGTGGTAGACCGGAGTTGTACTCTATTTGAAAGAAAGAAATAGTATGAAATAGTATAAAAATTAATGTAGTGCGATTTGTATTAAAGTTAGAGGGGAACTATAATCCTGGTTAACACTCATTTTTTTGTTCGATATTGTGCTCACTGTGTGAGACCGTGCGGCACCGATGCATCTCACGCACGATCACGCATGCGTGAACAAAAGGGAAAATTCTCTTCATTTCGCAAAATCAGCGTATTAGCGTCATCTGCTGTTAAACTAAGACACTAGTTTCTGAAAATCTATGCATATCTTGCAAAGATGTTAACCTATTTTTTTTTTTTAAATTTATGTCCTAAGTGGTTATTTTGATAAAATTTAACATAATTATTGAAAATTATAAAGAATTTTGGTAGTCAAATATCGGTTGAAAAGTAATTTTTCAATGATCATTCGAGCATGCGTACTAACGTCCATCTCAACGCAGATTTAATTTCGATAATCACGCCTTTTTTGGCAGTTTCGGTTTCACTAGAGTGAATACGGTTTCATCTACTGTTGGTTATGGACGATACTTTCTGGTTTTAAGTGAATAGGAGTAATATTTTTTTTCTTATTTTATATATTCTGAAAAACAAATTGTCATTTTTTTAATATATACTTATCATTTCAACAACATTTAAGAAAGCTGGGCTCGCTCACAACAGAACCGGATACAATAAAGCATCGGTTAATATGTCTTTTTTTTTCTTCTTCCGGAGCGTTCGTTACATGAAAATTTCAGATAATTATAAATGCTGAACTAAATTAGTTTCATTTTTAGCATGAAAAAAATACATTTTCGACGATATTTTCTGATTTTACACGTATAAATATTTTAGTGATATCTTTTTACACTCTCTATCATTTCTTTTTATCCGAGAAAAAGCAATTCCTCAACCATTAACAGAATTCTTGATTATTTTGATAAATCGCGCTCACTTACAAAATCATGGGATACAGTGAAATATCAGATAATGCGATGTTTTTCTTGTCCTCGTGAGCGAGAAAAGGTGAAACAACGTTCAAAAATTTCATGCCCGTTGCAATGTACTTATTTCGAAGAGATAATTTTATAATGTTTTAAACGTTGGAAACACAGCATATGCTAAAGTTATTGCAATGTAGGAACCAGCATATGTTAAAGTTATTGCAACGTAGGAACCAGCATATGTTAAAGTTATTACAAATGTTGGAGGCTCAGTAAATATACGCAAATCTTATATTTTGATGTATAGATATTATGAAAATTATGGCAAATTTTTGATGCGGAGGGAGCTCGGGCCCATAGCAGGATCCAAGTTTACTCCTCCGGGAACCAGGATTGGACGAATCTATTGCCCGACATGCCCAGGGTGTGTAAAATTTTTCGACCGGGTGAAATGTTTTGTCTCTTAAGATTATTCTCCAGCTGGTGATTACGAGCTAATTCTGAATCTGAAACGATTTCATACTATTTTTATATTATTCATAAAAATTAAATTTTTTACAATATTCATAAAAATTAAATTTTTACAATATTCATAAAAATTAAATTTTTATAATGTTCATAAAAATTAAAATTTTAAAATATTCATAAAAATTAAAATTTTACAATATTCATAATTTTACAATATTCATAATTTTACAATATTCATAATACACAATATTCATAATACACAATATTCATAATTTTACAATATTCATAAAAATTAAAATTAACGAATATTGAAAAACTTTCTTTCTTGTGCTTAATGAAAACGTACACCATATCCACTGAAATGAAGAGGAATAAAAACGCAGTATATCTATGGTATTAGCAGAAATCTAGTATCTATGGCATTAGTAAAAAAGCGGGAGCTATCATTTGTAACTACGCATTGTAGAGAGGTGGAATTATCAATAAAAAGATTCAGATTAGATTACAAAGAAATTAAGGACAATTCGTGCTCGAAAAACCTGTTGAAAATTCTTCGTTATAGGTGTATTTTGCTGATATCGGTGTTTGTTATAAGCAATCAAATTAACACAGGTAAGCACTTCGAAATTACGTGCAATGGAAAGATTTCATTCTATGTAAAAATTTGTAATATCCGTGCTCGTTATGAGAGAGAGACCGACTATACTAGCCTAGTGTAAACTTGAAGAGAGTGTAATAACATTATGAAATCTCCACTGAACACATTCAGCTGCTTCTCGTAAACAGCTATCATAATGTAAATCTGATATCTTTGACTTAGATCACCCCCTATCCGAATAAAATCTACTAATAAATTTAATTAACAGAGCAGGACCGCTTTTTATAGAGAAGACGATGAGGGGCCAGGGAGAATTAGTGGTTCCAGACATATCCTCCGAGTCATCACGCTTTTCCCGCCGATGAGGGAATTGTTTCCACATATTGTCTTCCAGAAAACCACCGAAAACCGCAGCGGGAAGAAAAAACAACAAACCGCCCCCATCGTCCATGCCCTCAATGTTTGCACTTTTTCCCACGTCACCATAAAAATAAAAAAACCGCTTCTCAAATAAGAATTTTTCCCACTTTTTCTCACCTCTATTTGACTACTCCTATAATTCTTACAACTCCATTAAAAGATCGGATCCTACCACGCAAATCCCACTCCGAATTATTAATTCAATCGACACATCCACCAATAAGACCTCTTTAAGTGAGAGACAGCGACAGGACCTGTGAGAATTTCCGTGGTTCCAGATATTCCCCAGTACTCGACACCGTATAACTGTCGGGAAAATCGTCTTCTTGTCCTCCAGTAACCAATGAAGACTCCACAGGGAAGGAATCCACACACACACACCTCAACCCTTTCCCCCTTAAAATATCAACCTGTGTTTTTTTCGAGGAAATATTTTATCTACCACATCCACAATCCTACTCCGCAGCTCAACATAAAGTAGATCCACACCAATGACTGAAGATTGAATTTAATACGAATCCCTTACCGAGATAATTTATTATTCGTATCCTCATGTTGTTGTTATTTATTAATTTATTATTATTTATAGATTATTTTAAATGGCTAAAAATATCAATGTTTATTTTTTCGAAGATTAAGCTTAATTTTATTCCTTCCTTGATCTATGGAGTACTGTACATACACATCCATACCATATTTTAATACGAAAGGGGAAAATTTAATAAATTAATCATGCCTATATATGCATATCTTTATATAAATAAATTATACAGTGGACGTAATTATTTTCGACCATAACAATCATTTCAAATTATTGTTGTACGTCTTGGAACAAAACTTTGTCACGAATATGTACCGTTTATATAGCAACGATGGGGGAAGGGGAATCCTGACAAATTCCATTTCATTCGCCAAGCCATTGTTGAATTTCTTTCAGGGAAACACAAACGCTAGTAAGGCCCGTGATACATATGCAGCTAAAAAAAAACAAACTTGCCAAGTTACTACTAGGTAGCGTACTCGTTTATAGCATGCTTGCCGTGCGTATACATTTGCTATCACCTAGCACAGGCTGAGGCTTGTTTGTTACAGGCGTACTTCTGATGTATGCTTTGCTTTGTCTGTGTGAAGCACTCGATACTTGTGATGAGTAAGAATGCTTAATTTTGGTATTTAAGAAATAGGTAATAAACGCTTTTTTTTATGAATAAATTTAACAGTTTTTACGAATGATGCGAAAATTTTGTTTTCACCACTTTTGTGCAAATATCGATAATTTACATTTTTTGAAGACAGAATAAGTAGTAATTTTGCTGAGCACGTGAACTCTAGATTTTTTTTTATCAAGTATGATTAATTAATTAACTGTAGGCCTACTTGATTAAATAATTAACCTAGTCATTGAACTTTAAAAAAATATTCCTTTAGTTTAGAGAGGCTAAGGAGACACGAGCGTGAAGCGAGAGAGGGAAATAAGTGCAAAAAAAATGGACAATAGGGGGCTTGTGTAGGACCCCCGGTCACACACAACACGCTTTCCTCTCACAAAAGGTACGTTCTCAATGTCGAACGCAAAAAAAATGCAACTGGTTCCATTTTTTTGCGTGTTTTTCTTCAGTCGGAGTGGCCACACGAGAAAGGTGAACCATTACCTCCTACATCAGTGGTTCTCAACCTGTGGAAGCCCGCTGCCCGGTTAATCTATTTTTTCATAATTGGAAGGCAATCGCGCCTTCCAATCCGCAGTTGGAGCAGTGGTTAGAGCACAAGACACACGTGCCGAAGGTTGTTTGTTCGATTCCCTCTCAAACCCGTTGCTCGCATTGGTGGTTCAGTGGTAGGATGCTCACAGGCGGCGCAGGTTCAAATCCCGGTCGGTTCAAACTCGAGTATATACAGTTAAGATATTTCCCCTAACGAGCTTGAGTTGAGGCCAATAGATAGTGTGCCTTTATTTCCAACCCATCTCATTCAGGGCCGTCTTAAGAGCATTATAGGCCCTACCAGGCAAATTCTCGAAAATTTTAACTTGATCTCATTTTTGTGAGGCCCCTTTTGTCTTGAGGCCCCAGAGCCGTGCTTGGGTGGGGCCCATGCCTTAAGACGGCACTGATCTCATTAATGGCAGTAAATTGCAATAGAGCGATATAGCGGGAGTTGGTGCTTGGTGAAGTATTAGTAGTGTAGTAGACTGGAAAGCTAACTCACATACATATGGTTAATGTGAAATAAATGGGTAAAAGTCAAACAATGTACCACTCACGGCCCAGTTTCATTGATGTCAGGGCCCGGCGGTTGGGAAGCTGTCCTAGATACAACCTCTAGCTAGAACTTCTCTGGAAGGTAATTGTTGAACACGCTGCAGTTCACTTTTTTTTATCACCTCCATTTTCTTCTACTTTTGCCAGAAATAGAGCATTTAGATAGCGAGTTGATTATTATAAAAATGTCCAATCGATCCCCAATTTAACATCATTAGAGCCTAAAAGAAATTGGCAAAATATGCACAAAAGGAACCTCCCTCGAAAAAAATCGTCATAGATTCCGAAATTTTTTGCTAAAAATGAGTAAATATGCATTAAAAAATAATAACCCATGCAGGAAAAAGTAATCATTGAGTTATCTCACACAACAGTAAGTTCCTATTCTAGTAAAGCAGGCCCATAACTTAACCCGGTCACTGCCTCAGGTCCCAAAGCCAAATGGGGGCTCCCACAAAAAATGTACACGTATTTTGCATAATACTATTATAATAATGCTTCCCTTTCAAGGGAAGGGGGCTCTAAGAAAAATTCTGCCCCGAGCCCGCTGCTCCCCTGGGGGGGGGGAGTTTTGATAAAAAGAAAAACTATAAGTAGACTGACCATATTTACTCGAGAAAAATACGGGAAATTGAGCTTAGAAATACGGGGAAAAACGGGACATCGCCAATTATCGCCAAAAAATGATGCTGAAAGTAAGCAAAGTCGCCAACTCGTGCTAAAAATCAGAGAAAAGTCATCAATCGCGGAAAATGAAGCACCGCTTAAAATTGCAGTGAATTAAAAAAAAAAGACAAATGTGTGAGAAAAGACAACTATGTATACATTCTCGTTTGTAATCGTAATTATCGTAATGTAATTTCTGTGTTGGAAAAATGATTTTAATCATTGATTTAAAGAATAAAAAGTCAAGATATACAGAAACTAGATGTTGTGAAGATATTTACACAAATATCTTCACAACATCCAGTTTTCTGTAGGCCTGTATCTTGTATTAACAAATGAAGAGCGACACATGTCATAATAAAAAGTCAAGTTAGCTTTGTAGAAAATACGTGAAAACCAGGACATTTTTGCAGAAAAGTCGGGGCAGCCAAAACAGCCGGGACTGTCTTGAGAAATACGGGGACATATGGTCACCCTAACTATAAGTCACTGCTTTTTGTAGGCTACACACTGAGCTATAAGTAGGCTGACCATATTTTCTCGAGAGAAATACGGGGAAATACAGGACGTCGCCAATTATCGCCAAAAGCAAACAAAGTTGCCAAACATTGTTGAAATAACGGAAAAATCACAATGGCAGGAAATGATGCATTACTACAAATTACAGGAGGATTAAAATGTATTCCACG
The DNA here is from genome assembly GCF_987345545.1 of Pholcus phalangioides. Lineage (NCBI taxonomy): Eukaryota > Metazoa > Arthropoda > Arachnida > Araneae > Pholcidae > Pholcus > Pholcus phalangioides. The sequence continues at coordinate 21,039,267 of NW_028301615.1, read as the reverse complement.
AAAAAAAAACTTTTACCAAGGCAAATGTGGGAGATTAATATCCCATGTGTAGTTGTAATTATCATAAAATAATTTATGAGTTTAAAAATAATTTCAATCTTTGACTTCAATAAAGAACAAAAATTCAAGTAGGCTCCGTGTGAAATACGGGAAAAACCGGGACACTTTTGCCAAAAAGTCGGGATGGCCAAAAAAAGAGGAAATACTGGGACTGTGTTGGTCACCTTAGCTATAAGGAAAGGTTTTATTATAGCTCAGTGAGGCTACATTACCGTGAAACTGTAGTTCGTGCGTTGCTTACCTAGCTGGCAGCACAAGTTCGAATATTTCAGACTACTTTTCGGCTACTTTTGAAAAAGATTTTAGCTAGAAATTTTTAACGATCAGGGCAACTCTGAGAAGAGCAGTTACAGCCGTTCCCACTATTCTAAAGTGTGTAAGATATTTCGGGAGTTTGTTATAGATTACTTAGATTACTATTATTATATTTCCATTGCATATATAATTAGTTGTTAATGTTCATGTTGTTATTTGTTCTCGATACGCCCATTTCATTTATTAATTGGGGTACTTGTCAAGTTATGCGAGAAATAACGTATACGTATTATACAGTCGAATCCCGTTATAACGAACACCAAGAGAACGGAGGAATCACTTCGTTAAAACGAAATTTGCTTTTAAGGAATTCCAGGTTACCTAGCATTGTTCCTCTGTAAACTTATTTGGGAGATTAGAAAAGTGTTCGTTAAAACGAGATTTTTGCTATAACGGGATTCAACTGTAATAAGGGCCGTCTTAAGAACATCATTGGCCCCCGGACCAAGAGATGCTTCTGAGGCCTTATTTGACAAAATTTTGAAAATTGCAACTGTTCTAATTTCTGTGAGGCCCCTATTCCCTTGGGGCAGTGCCCTGGTGGGCCCATGCTTTAAGACGGCACTGACTGGAGATCCTTTGAACCCCAGAGTCTGCTCAGTGGTGGCTGTTGGTTTTCAATGGTTCCCAACTTTGAGGCGCACGTGCGCTTCGATCTTGTAGCAGACTTACAATAGTACAAATGTTCAATCATTGCCTACACTCACAATTTAAAAAAGATTTGGCGCCACTAAAGAAAATCACAAAATACTAGAGAGACACTCAGACTGTTGGGTACACATGCACACATTCGGTGAATTGCCTATGGGCGGTAGATTGGAGTTTTATTTTTGTTTGAAAGGAAAATAAAAGAAAGTCTTTATAGGGATGGAAGATTTCCATCCCTATAAAGACTAAAAAATCCAATTCCCTGGCCCACGATAAGAGTGATAGAAAGAGAGATAATCAAGAGATTCTCTGGTTATCACACCGAGATGAACTTGGGAAAGAAAAGTTTATCTTCGCCAGGAATCAAACCCAGGACCTCTTACAGTTTGGGCGAGGACACTGATCATCCTGTCGCAGAGATATAACCTTTCTTCCCTTATAATACTCACAGTAGCTTGACTTGTTTGTACTTAAGTACAGAAATAGTTACAAGTAACAAGTTACTCGACCTTGCATGATTTAAGGAAAGAAATACCAAGTCTCCCTGGTATAATGATCAGTGCACTTGCACAGTTAGTAAAAGGTCCCGGGTTTGATTTCCAGTGGACACAACAAACTTCTAACTCAAAATTAAATACTTGGCAATCCTATGAAATTGCACAATTAATCGCAGCTCCGTACACATCAGCCTGGGTCCATGCCTGGGCAAGGAATGTGGCGCGTGATATGACGGGACATTTGTACTTGGAAAAAGAACCTATAATTATTATTATTAACTAGCATTGTATCTTATATCCAAGGAGTCTCTGATGTGAGTCTTGTTATCTTGTATTTACAGGAACAGTGCATTCCCGTAAGTCGGTATGGCGCAGAGTGATTTTGTGATCAAGGCAAAGAACAGAACTTTCGTAGGTTTTGAAAAGGGTGAGCATAACTTGAGCTTACTCATATTTTGAAAAAAAACAACAACAAAAAAGCAGTTCCCAAACAGCATGTGACTGGAAGTCATGGCGAGATCTATGAGATGTGCCACTAGGGGTTGTTTTTTCAGGATATACCTGTGTGAAATAAATCTGTATCAGGGTTGCATAGTTAAATTGGAGTTTTATGGCATTGGCGGACTAGAAACATCTCCATTTGTATCTCCGAGAGGATTTGTCAAAGCGTTTCCTGAGAGATGTTTGTATCCAGAAGTCTAACACACCTTTATTAAATTCAAAAGAAGCACATGAACAACAAAAGATTACGCTAATTTTTCAATGATTTGTATGTATTAGCGTGCTTATATGTTAATCCGTAATGGCACTGACTTGCAGAACTGGAAACCAGCCTGCGCTTTTGTGCACTTGGATATACGTACAAGACTATTATTGTCTTGATCTTTCTTTGTGAGGGAGACGTTGCACCTGTGATTTTCTACATCTCTTTTTTTTAAATAATGTGAGGATCATGTATTCCTAAGGGATCAGCATGATCCTTCCAGGGAATTTGTTAGTGTTAGTAAACATCCATGTGCCCGAACTGGGATTCGAACCCAGACCTGCACAGTAAGAGACTAGCTTCCTAATGACTCGACTGCTAGGCAGCTTGTACTAGTTTTTCCTTATGTGACCATATTAATTTCCTTACGTGACCATATTTTTGCAATCCCATATATCCATCATTTTCTCATTTAATCTGTTTTTAGAATTCTGAGCCAGATTTACAGTCAAGTTCGCTTATAACATTCCCCCCACTCCATTAATGGGGATCCCAGGATCAATTTGCTGAGACCATTCATTCTTCAAATTTCAGATAGAATACTTAACCAATGGCACGTATATATACAATATATGCTGAATGGTACCATGCAATGGCTGGTGACAGCAATTAGCTAGTAATAGCTCGTAAATGGCATCAGGCCATCAGATGGTGACATAAGTGTAGAGTACATCTTTCTCTAAATATATGTCACCATCTGATGTCATTTATGAGCCATTACTAGCTGATTGCTGTCACCGGCCATTGTAGCATTCAGCGCACATATACAGGGTGATTATAAAAAAACTATCCTGACATATGGGCCCCTAACTATCATACCATTCACAGAAACTGAATGAAATTTTGGCATAAGGTATTTTGAGGTATGCGCTCAAGAATGATATGGAAAACAACAGTGTCACTCTAACAGTTACGGTTACAGTGAGAAAATTTCGAAAATATCAAATGGCAACACCAAGTTTTTTGTATTGGAATGTGATCTCCATTGTGAAAACCCCTAAATAGCGTTCGAACGGCAACTGTAGCATGAAAATCACCGGCGGTAGATAGGCTAAAAGTGAGGACAACCAATAAGGACAGAGAAGCAGCATAAAATAAAGCATTTTATTGTGTTTCACAAATTTTCCACATGACCTTGTGAAGGACTAATCCGGCTGGGATCTCAGCCGAAGAAACGGTTTGACGAATGAAACGAACATTAATGCTCTGGTGCACGGCAAAGTCCTTTTTACTTTTTCCTTGCCTAGCTCCGGGGATTTTCGTGCTACAGGTGCCATTCCAACGCTATTTAGTGTTTTTCAATATGGAGATCGCATTCCAATACAAAAAACTTGGTGTTGCCATTTGATATTTTCGAAATTTTCTCACTGTAACCGTAACTGTTAGAGTGACACTGTTGTTTTCCATATCATTCTTGAGCGCCCATATGTCGGGATAGTTTTTTTATAATCACCCCGTATATATATATATATATATATGCGCTGAATGCTCTATATATGTATATATATATATATAGGTTGAGTCCTGTTAGCAGCAGAGATGACATTTTTCCAAAAATCGGTATCTCTACAAAATGAGCCAGTTTTTCTGTATATCTTGTATTAATAAGTGCAGAGTACATCTAAATATATAGATATACTACTAACCTTCTGTCAGTTTTTGTCTTTTTTTATAGTGCATTTTAGTGTTTTATAAAACTTGCATCCAAATTTTGGGCCATTCCTGGAACGAATTAAACAATTCTCCATAGAAATCTATGGAATATATTGTGTTTCAGGTGATGATGATTTTGGCTAATTAGCCTGATTCCAGAACAAATGATCTTGATTAGTTGAGTGTTGATTTGTAGCTATACATAGCTTTACATCTTTATGGCATCTTTATAGAAAGGCCAGCCACTTTGCAATGACACTAGACATCGGCCATGGACTATAGCATATACATAGCTTAATGCATAAATAAATAAATTTATGTATGTAGTCTTCTTTATGAAGTAGAAAAGGGATGGATGATTGCCAGGTTTCCATTGCGACTAAAAAATTGGCATTGGCACCTAAAATTTTCTTTGCGTGTTTACTAAATTGAAGGCTGAGAGCTGTGCAAAATTTAGAGTGATTAGTTGATGGAATTTATAACATCATATCTGCCAACATGAAACAGGGTAATTATGTCCTGAAAAAGTCAAAGGAAGCATTACTTTGGATGTTTTCCTTCAGATAAGATTTTTTTTGGCGCCTAAAAGTTCTTTCCGGCACCTAGATTTTTTTGTGTTTTGTCCAGCCCTGAAGTAGACCATATGTATGTGACATGTGACACATTATTTTAATGCATTTTTTTTCCCCTCTTGCAATACATGTTGTCACACACTCAATACCATGGTTTAAACGAGTCAAACTTGCATGCCTTTTCTTAATTTTTCACATAAATAGAAAAAGAAGAAAAGTGGAATGGACCATTCACCTTCATCCAAGGTGCCGACACACAGTTCGGGATGATTGACACATATATTCTTAAATACCCTATTCCAACTTGGGACAAGGAAATCGCTCTTACTACACAAGCAATCGAGGCGGTGAATTCCATCGTCCCCCGACCCAGGTTCTTCGTCGTCTGTGGAGATTTAGTGCATGCTTTTCCTGGTAAGAATCTTACTGCAAATAACTCCATTAAAAAAAGTATATGAAAATGTGTATACCATGGTAAAGTCTATGAAAACTCTAATTAAACTTTTCAATAATTTCAATTTTTTTTTTTCAAAAATGTCATTATGTTACGTCATTATGTTACATCATTAACTTACATTATGTTTCCAAAAGTCTGTATCTTTTTTTGGAGTTTGAACATTTCCTCAAATTTCTAGAAAGATAGCAGCCAAATTGTTCTGAAATTTTGGCCATGTGAACTCTGTGTGTACTCACAATTTCCAGTGAAAATTTAATCACGAGAGTGCATTTGTGTGTGTGGGTTGGGCTGACAAAAAATTCAATAGGGAAGGAAAAAGGTTTGTGATTAACTCTGTATGATAAAAAACTGTAAATGATTTATAACTTTCACAAAATATTGTACAAGCTCTCTGCAATACTTGTGTGTTCATTTTCATGGGAATAGCATGTATAATCACAAAGATATAAGTATTTTCTATGGAAATTCCAATTTTCATCTCACGTTTTTTGCTTACAATGTTTTCAACCAATTTATATGAAATTTACAAAAAAAGTGACACTACACACGAAACACTTTGTGTAGGGATTTAGAATGTGGAAATTTATTACTCAATGGATATAAAAAATTTTAGTAAATGATTTTTAATTGTGCATGTGCAGGAAATATAGATTTTATTTCATAACTTACTTGCTAGATACATAATGCAACTTATATAAAAATTCCAAATGAATGTTTTAAAAATTCAGAAAGATATACACAATATCATGAGCTATAATTTAAGTTACCGGCTGAGAGTACCTACTCTACTACTTACTACTAAACCGCACATGCACCTCGTCCACATTCCTCTGCGGAACTTCTAACGAATTTGTACGTGTTTGAATGGGCATGTACGTGTAGTGAACCTGAAGCGAAAAGTTTGTTTCAGTATAATGCTTGTTACATGTGGTGATGCCGTCTACCATCAGTTTTTCTAACTATGAGTGAAGAGTAATGATTGAACAATTGTATCGTTGTAGGTCTGTTGCTCTTTGTGTGCACAACTTTTATTACGGGAGAGGTTGGCCCGCATTTTGGCTGAGAGTACCTGGATGATAAGGGAGTTTCCACAAATTGATATTTTGGTTATTTTATGTTTTAGTTAAATGTTTCATAAATAAGCCCACAGCTTCATGTGAATGAGTGAAGACATGTTTCTGATGCTACATAAGAGAAACGCTTGAACATAGCACACGTGTGTGATGTCAAAATGAAGAAACAGAACAAAATAATCAAATGACAAAATAATCGAAACACCAATTTGTGGGAAATCCCTTATCATCCAGGTTCTCTCAGCCAGTAACTTAAATTACAGCTCACGATATCAGGCATTTCTTTCTGAATTTTCACAACATTCAACTGGAATTTTTATGTTAGTTGCATTATGTATCTGGCAACCAAATTATGAAAAAATAAAATTGATATTTTCTGTGCATGCACAATTAAAAAGCATTTACTAAAAATATTCATATCTCAATAATAAATTGTTGCAAATATAATAATGAATTCTCACACAGGGTGTCTCGTGTGTAGTGCCAATTTTTTTATAAATTTCATAGAAATTGGTTAAAAACTCTGCATGCTATAAGGGAAAAACAAGCGAAAAATTGGAATTTTTATAGAAAACATTTATATCTTCGTGAATATACGTGCTATTCTAACTCACATTGTGTCACACCAAGCTCATGCTTGGATGTGTGATGAGGCAAATATAGGAGATGAAAAAGAAATCTCATGGGGATGCGAAAGTCCAAATGTCTATAATGATATTGGATTTATCTAAAAGATATTTATTTCGCAGGTAAAAATCATTTTTGTGCATTTCAAAAAAGCATGGTGAAGTCAAATCGAGAGTGACACAGTTTGATGTAGAGGAAAAATGTATTAAATCACAACTAAATGTTATACTTTTAGGTGCAGAGTATCGTTTAGAGCAGGAGAATGATTTCTTCAAAGTTTTTGCCAAACTCCATCCAGATATTCCGCTCGTTTGTGTGTGTGGTAATCACGATGTAGGAGACATGCCCACCCCATCCTCCATCCAAGGGTACACAGAGAAGTTCGGAGATGACTATTTCAGCTTTTTTGTAGGCGGTGTCATGTTCATCGTCCTGAATTCACAGTTCTATGAAAATCGTAGTAAGGTAAATGATTTAATTTGTATTCAATGTGTATTATACGTTTTGTATTTTTATATACATATTTTTGCACTTCTAAATACATGTGTTCTTCATTTTTGTGCATATTTTCTAGTTTTATTGTATATATTTTTTTCTTATTTAGGTTAGGTCATACTTTAGTGCTTTTAATACGGATGGTTTTTTTTCGTTTATGTGCATATATATATATTTTCCATTTTTAGGTAAACTTGAGCATATTCAAATGCTTTTTTATTTTATTTTACGTATATTTCTACATGAAGAATTTTCAAAGCATATTTTCCAATTTTTATCTTTATTTTAGTATTTTTAAATGCATATTTCTAGTTTTTATGAATTTTTTGACATTTTGAAATACATATTTTTGTGTATGTTTTGCATTTTTGGCACCATACTTCAGCATATGATATATATATAGATATGGATTTTTTTGTTTTAATTTTTCTCACGTGTTTTTGATTTCGTATATTTCAGCATTTTTAGCACATTTCACTGTTTTTAGTGCATATAATCCAGCCTCTAATTATGGGAGTATTATAATAATGTACCCTTTTGTTGCAATTTATTCTATTTAAGGAATATTTATCACATACTCTCATATATATATATATGAGAGTATGTGATAAATATTCCTAAATTATTCCTAATTTCCCCGTATTATTCCTAAATATATATGGGGTGATTATAAAAAAACTATCCCAACATATGGGCCCCTATCTATCATACCATTCACAGAAACTGAATGAAATTTTGGCATAAGGTATTTTGAGGTATGCGCTCAAGAATGATATGGAAAACAACAGTGTCACTCTAACAGTTACGGTTACAGTGAGAAAATTTCGAAAATATCAAATGGCAACACCAAGTTTTTTGTATTGGAATGCGATCTCCATACTGAAAAACACTAAATAGCGTTGGAATGGCACCTGTAGCACGAAAATCCCCGGAGCTAGGCAAGGAAAAAGTAAAAAGGACTTTGCCGTGCACCAGAGCATTAATGTTCGTTTCATTCGTCAAACCGTTTCTTCGGCTGAGATCCCAGCCGGATTAGTCCTTCACAAGGTCATGTGGAAAATTTGTGAAACACAATAAAATGCTTTATTTTATGCTGCTTCTCTGTCCTTATTGGTTGTCCTCACTTTTAGCCTATCTACCGCCGGTGATTTTCATGCTACAGTTGCCGTTCGAACGCTATTTAGGGGTTTTCACAATGGAGATCACATTCCAATACAAAAAACTTGGTGTTGCCATTTGATATTTTCGAAATTTTCTCACTGTAACCATAACTGTTAGAGTGACACTGTTGTTTTCATATCATTCTTGAGCGCATACATCAAAATACCTTATGCCAAAATTTCATTCCGTTTCTGTGAATGGTATGATAGTTAGGGGCGCATATGTCTGGATAGTTTTTTTATAATCACCCTGTATATACTTACAATGTTATGGGATATAAGTTCATGGGTTATTGAACTTCTGATACAGGTGGAAGATTTGGCTGCGAAGCAAGATGAATGGCTTGATGAACAGCTCAATGAAGCGAAAAATGGTGGATACAAGCACGTCTTGATTTTCCAGCATATCCCATGGTTTGTTAAAGAACCGGAAGAAAATAAGATATATTTCAACATTGAGATCGAATTAAGGAAAGCAATGCTGGAAAAATTCCATCAAGCAGGTATGTTTAGGGACTTATTTATGAATGAGCTTTTGAGCTTCATGATGTTTGCTGATTTCTGACGAAACTCATGCTTTTTATAATGGGTTTACATAATTACACAATTATGGTTATAACCATAAATTGTGTAATAAGATAAGTCAGAGATTTGTTTGATCATTAGATTAGGTATATTTGACAAAATTGGAAAGCTGCCTCATTCTTCTTAAAAATTTCAAGTGCATTTTTGTAGTAAAAAACAAAAAAGCAAAACCCCTGCAAGAAAGAAAAATTTTAACAACCTTTCCCCCCCCCACCCCGAACATCCTGTGTACACTACTGCAATAGACACAATTCGTTGGAATCAATGATGATGTTACCATTCGGGTATTGTTATCACTTTTGCAGAGTTTGGATTGGATGTATATTTTTGAAGCTTAGGTTAAACCAGAAGTATTTTTTCCCTGTATAAATTCATATTTTCAATGTCCAAAACTATTTAGGAGGACAGAAAGTTTACATCCTCCCTTGCTGATAAATGTATATGTTCATCCGGGTTTGTTTTGAATATAGCTATCAAGAACCCAGAGTTCTGATGTGACATGCACTGTATATTTTTATGAGTACATATTATGAGTTCATTTTCAGAAAATGGTTCCTCAATGATACGAAAAGCTTATAGCTATTGGAAGTATTGGGATGGTTCACAAATATTGGTGGGGGGAACTCAAACCTAGTAGTTGTATATGGTATAAATGGTGGTAAATATATATTGGGGCGGGGAAGCTTGAGTCCAATGGGCAGATAAAAATTAACACCTGTGAATAACATCTTTTATGATGATTCATGTTTATTTAAGAAGCAGAATATGCATAAATTACCACTGAACAAATCTAATTTTCTCTGTTTCAATGGCGATTCTGAGTTTAAATTCAGACTCAATCAATGGCTTAGTGTGCACATGTGGGGAGTGACATTTTGCTGATTTTTCAGGAGAGCGTTTTCAAAGTTTAGTGTTGCATATGAATACATTCACATAGCACATCACTGAATGCTAAAACTGTTTTCCTGTCTACTTATCACTTACCACATTTGTGCATTATAATATCTGGAACTATGGCTTCCAACTCATACACTTACTCCATTTTTACAAAAAAATGCCCCTTACCATATTTGTGCATTAAACCATCGCAGTGCTGTCCAACATCAATTTGTGGCATCATCAGCAGGAGATATTAGATGAACCTTAGTGCAATGAATGAGATAAAATGGAAACTATTATTGTCTGCATTGACAGATTGAATCATGGAAAAATGGTGCTGTCTTTCGATCAACTTAGCTTGATTAGACTTGACTTGCTGAAATTGGTCATTTATCACGTACCCTGGTTGACAGTTGCAGAGTCATTAAACTGGTTCTTTTGTTTGCTCTGATGTTGGCCATAGAACATAGAAGGGGTCTCGTGGCATTCCTCAAGGCTGGGATCTGAGTTCATCTTAACTTTATTGCTTCTTCTCTCTTGTTGTAGCAGTTGAAGCATTTGAAGACTTTTATTTTCTCTTTGTATAATCGAGGGGAAAATCGTCTTTGCAGAATAGAATGTTAGTATCTTAGTTTGATTAGCTGGTCATTTACAATAGCCACTTATCTGTTTGGCCCAACTCATAGTTTCTGCTGTGTTCTATAGTTTTAGTTGCTATTGGTCATTTAGTTGTGCTTACGTAGACTTTGCTGCACACACAAGGTATCCTATAGGCTCCTTCTGACATCAAAGGGTGTTGCTGTGGTCTTTAGCTAATTGAACAACCTCTCCAACCCGAGAAAATTGGATTCATTGAACGGGAGTCACCGAAGTCCAATCAGCCTCTTACCATTAACGTTCATTAAAAGAACGTTGAATGCAACATTGATAGATGACTTCATGTATATTGAATGATTTATATAATTTTATTTAAAGAATAAATATTTTGGAACTGATCAGGTTTTTGCAGTTGTCCTCGATAGAAATAGTTTCTTATATTAGAGGGCTGTTATCGGTATGAAAATGTAAATATTTAAAAGCATTGACAATGGCCCTATAGCTGGAGCCGCTGTGGTGGTCGAGTGGTCATAGTGATGGGCTCGCATTGCGAGGATCCGGGTTCAAAACCCACCGGCACCACAGTGGTGGCCAGCTGAAGTTGGTTTTCTGTGGTTTCCAACTTCAAGGCGTGAATGTGAGCCGATCTCCCCATTAAAAAGTCTCTCTCCAGCAACAGGCCTACAATGTTACAAATATTCAATCATTACACTTCACTCACAATTTGAGGAATAGATGGCAGCACTGAAATATAAAAAAACACACTAGCTACACACTCAGACTGTTAGGTGCACTCACATTGTCCCAGACTCTGCCACGAAGCTGGGCTGGAAGAGATCTCGGCAACGGGATAAGTCCGGTGGCAGAGCCCCTGGCGTTCATTGGCCCTATAGCTGGAGAATATCACTATTTTAGAATCAATTTGAAATGGTGGGTCTATTAATTTAAAGTCATTGAGGGATTCATAAAAAATTAATCATACACAGAAACAACAGATTGATATTTTATATAATTCTGCAGTTGTTACCAAACTCTATTACAAGTTCTAACAAAAATACTGTGTTGATTTCCATGTGATAAATCCCATGATGGAAACCATGATAAATAAGAAAATTTACTTTTTAGGTGTGTCTGCCATATTCTGTGGTCATTATCACCGTAATGCTGGAGGATACTACAAAAATATGGAGCTCATAGTCACATCCGCCGTTGGAGGTCAGCTAGGAGTTGATAAGTCTGGTTTCAGGATAGTTAAGGTTCTTGAGGATAGGGTGAAACATGATTATTATTCTCTTGATGATGTACCAAAAACTATCGATCTGTCCTGATGTTTATGAATTTTATGTCCTGAATTTTATTTAAAATTATGAACGCTGTTGTTGGAGTTATGTTGGATGTCATCAGATGCTGCATTAAATTTTTATAATTAAGCTCTTTTTTTCTTTCGATTTCTTAACTATGTATTTATTATTCATATTTAGAGGCATAATGACAGCTTTTGTTTTGTGTACTTTAAATTTTTTTAAACATCAGACGTTTCTAACAAATTGGTTAAGGAGATAATAAGGCTACCATTACAATTGATTCTGATTTTTTTTTTTGCTATTATTTTTATTATAACTTTGTGGTAAATTTTTATAACATTCTATGCTAAACCAGTGGTTTCTGATCTTTTTTCCTGTCTTACGCCATGCTCAACCTAAACATCTTGTAAAATTCTGATCCCCCACAGAGACACAAATGAGGGGGGGGGACACCAAGATGATCAAAAATTCGAAAAAAATAAATAAATATTGAAAAAAAAAACTATTTTGATCAATTTCTATGAATTTAAAATACCTTTTCAAGATCAAAAACTCAAAATATCCTTGGAGATAGTATCTGTGCTCCCTCAAATTAACCCTGCCCCCACCAAAAAGCAGGTTTTGTGTTGAAGTCCATTTCCATGATATATAGGGTTCTTATTATTCAAAAAAGAACATCTATTCACGAGCAATAAGCCTAAAACCCTATTAACGTGGTCTGGAGCAGGTGGTTTTCAATCTTTCACAGACATTGCGGGCCAAAATAAAATTTCCATGAAGCCCAAAAGCCAACAAGTCATACTATGGTAGCTTGATTCACAGAATGGCATCTTAACCGGTAAGCCCAATGGAGTCTAATAGGAGCCCTACATAATTAGAGAATTTTATTTATTCTTAGATTATTTTTTTTTTGTATTGAATTTTAATTTTAATGGTTCTGAAATTATTTTCTCATTGAATATGAATTTTCATTAATTCTGCAGTTATTTTTTCATCAAATATTAATTATCATAAGTATTACTGCTCCCATTAAAAATAAAATTTCCTTCTATATAAAAATAAAACTGCCCTCTTTCCTGTGGGGCATGCACCCCATTTTGGGAATTAGGGTACTAAACAGTTGCATGGGTAAAAGCAACATCACTCTACATTCAAAGCTTTCCAAAAAAAAACCCTGATCTTAAATATTCGGGGAACAGCTGTGATTGTATTTGCAGCTCTCTTTATTTTATGTGGTCAGACCATCAGCAGGTAATTCATTTTTTTACATGGTTTTTTGGAGAGGATAAAATATTCTACAAGACCAATTTATTGTGCATCAAAGCATTGAGCGATATCAGTCTGCAATAAGTTGTGTAGTAGGAGCATGTATTTGAGTAGGCAATGTCTGAAAAAATAAAATGTAGGCATGTTATGCTTCATAAGTGCCATGCGGAACATTCAGTGATTATACCAGTATAAACCATGCAGTATAAGTCATGTACGGTTAAGTAATAGCAGTAGTATAAACCATCAATGTTGATATGATGCCCATAACTGTAAGAGATAAATAGCAAAATTCCAGTCTGAAAACACCAGCTGCACTGATATGTAACAAGGACAGCTTGTCCAGATATTAGTGGCTCTCAAAAGGTCATCGAACATCAAAGACTTCATACCCGGTATTTATGTTTTGGATGGAATCCATAAATCATGACATGCCTTGCATGTTCTTGTAGCCATATCCAAACGTGCTGTTGCTACACAACTTCTTTGAAACTGATATCTTCAAGCACTGATACAAAATCGAGGGCCTTATGTGTAGTTAGTAAGTCTGAAAAATTAATTCTCTCTCAGCTATGTTAAAAGTGATGCTAAGAAAACATCTCTGTATGTGTTATAAAGAGATTCATTCTAATACAGGGTGGACGAGAAGTACTGGACACATTAAAAATTTTTTTGCAAATCAGCCAATTGACATAAAAAGGTGCAGTTTGCACTAATATACTATCATGGATGAGTTTTTTTTTTAAATTTAAATTAAAAAGAAAGTTCAAATTTCACTCACAGGTGGAGCTGTAAAACAAAAAACTTGACATAGAAAATGTTTATGGCAATTTTCTTTCATAAAACTACCATGTTTCAATATGTGCGCCTTTTTAGTTCTTGCTGCATCTAACGGTTGAAAGCATGTTGAAATATGGTCGTTTTATGTAATGCAAATTACCATTAACTTTAATTATGCACTGTGTGTGTGTATATATATTTTTATATTTTGTCAAATTTACGGTTTTTGCAGTAGGCGGAGATAGACTTGGAAGTCTGGGGGGGGGGTGATTGGAAGTCTCACTGTGATTGTTGCTGGGGGGGGGGCACGATGATGATGATGTCAATTCATATATGTATATATACATTAGATCAGTCGACTCCACCTTTGACACTGGGGGGCAATGCCCTCCACGTCCCCCATATCTTCACCCATGTTGCAGTGCCACCTGTGAGTGAGATTTAAACTTTTTTTTTAATTTATCAAAACAAAAAAACAGCTCTAGGCCATGGTAAATATTTTAGTGCAAACTGTGCACCTTTTTTTTATTTCAATTGGTTGAATTGTTATTAATTTTTAAAATGTTTCCAGGACTTCTCATCCACCCTGTATATTCTATTATATCTTCTTTCGCTAGTTTTTAAATGTGAATGCCTCGGGCTGATTGAAAAAAAAATCAAAAAAAGGTAGTGCAGGCATAGTAAAAGTATGTTCTAATGAGAACTCGCAACGACAGGAAGAAATTATAGCTGACTTTTTGTTATAAGTGGATTTCAATTTCTCACACTGTTGGGTGGAACTTTGTAATTTGATTAGCGATTTTGAATTTTCAAAGTCGCTCTATTCTCTTAAATCATTTGGGATGTTTTTTGAAGCATTTTATTGGTCATATCTGACGTTCTTTTGGGGAAAAAAACCCCTAAAAATCTTCACATTTTATTGGCTTTCATTTCAATACATTCTTGTCAAACTTGCTATGACACCTTGCATAAGGTGATAGCACAATGAGTCCCAAATCATATAAATTTTCGGATGTGTGACAACACAGTTTTGGTCAGTCCATTTCGTAAGAAATTCGAACTTGTGGGCCACACTTTGAAGAAAGGCCATTCAACATTGTGGCAAGAATCAAAATCATTGACAAAAAAACAGTAGGTCATATAGCACATGAGTGAAAATTTTTTCCTCTTTTCTGAGTGGCCAAATATGGCAGAGCCCAACTTTGACTTGGTGGGCCCTAGGAAAAAAAGGGTATTGGCCCCCCAACTATGGTTGAAGAGATTTGGTATGTCAACAAATACAGTACACATTGTTCAAACACGTACAAAAAAGATATGAACTATTTCAAATGAGAGATGTAATGTAAAATTTTCCATGAAATAGTTAACAATAAGTGTTTTATACAATTTAATTTTTTTTCACAGTCAAATAAGCAAAATCATTGATAATGTAATTAAAATCTAATTTTTGAGTTATCTCAGCTACCCATATGGCAGTGGCCGAGTGGCATGGTGGTAAGATGCATGTCTACCATTGTGAAGGTTGCTGCCACTGTCCTAAGTTCGAATCCAAGGGAGGATATAGTTAAGATATTTTCCCTAACAATCTTGAGGCAATCACTGATAGCCTTCATTTCCAACCTATCTCATTAACGGCAGTAAATTGCAATATAGCGATATGGCCAGGTTTGGTGAAGTAGCTATACACAATAAAGCTAAAGATGACCAGTTTTTTTTGTTTTTTTTTATAAAAGATATGAATGAACTGATGATTTTATCCTTTTTAATAAGAAGAATGACCTTTCTCAAGAACAGTTTGATAGGGGTGTCAGTGATGATTCAATACTATCTCAACATTTGGAAATGTCTCTTCTAAACCTCTAGTGTCATTTAACATTTATGGCATTGTGTCGATAACCTGAACCAAGGATGAAAATTGTTGCAGCTCATCTGAAGTTTTGCATTGCAAATATACAGAATCTTCATGAAGATTTGAGGATTTCATGTTGATCAAACATGTAAACTTTCTTGTCATTCTTTCATTCAATCATTTTATGGCCAAAAAAATGTTAAATTGAGGAATCAAACAAAACACTGTGACATAATATTTTTGTTGCGGTTAATATTGCATTATATATACTGTGTAAAGTATATTACTGATTGGTATAATATTAAAATTGATATTTAATAGGGTTTGCTAATAATGGGCACTTTGGAAATAGTATGATGTAATTTATGGAAAATTCTTTGATTTTCCATATTTTATCAAATGACATTTATAAAAATTTGAGTAAAATATATACTACATAATTCCCCCCTCAAAACATAGAGCCCTAAAACGCCTATGTTGCCCATGCAAAAATCGGGTCCTGGGCATGGGATTCAGTCTCTAGTTTTTCTCTAAACCGGCTAAACTTACTTAAGCCGGATAAAAGAGGTTCCATTCACCTATATTTCGCTCTTTATCTTCGGATTTGTTGTTTAACACCCTTTTATACAAAGTTACAGTAGCCACCGCTTATAAGAATCACTGGTTATAACGATCAACCACTTATAAGAATCAAATCGGCAAAACGAAAAAACGCTGTTTTAAGAAAGGAAAATCATCGGTTACAAGAATCATATTTCCGCTTATGAGAATTAAAAAAAAAATTATTTTCCTCAAAAACTGTGCCACCGCTCATCTCAATAGTGAGAACTTTAGAGTATTTTTGATTATTCACAAGGTTATGCTTGGAAGACTATTTATTGTCACTTTTATCTTTGTAACAAAACCATCCCATATTGATTGTAGCCTTCTTCCCCAGAGTGAGGATTACAGCTTCATAGTATAGTGAGCTACCTTCCATGAGTGACAGAATTTATCCGCAAGAGGTTTACGGTTTAACAAAAAATTGTCAAAGTTACTGATAAGTAATATCTTTAGTATTATATCTGTACTGTGATATGATAGTATCTAGAGCAGTCCTTCCCAAAGTGAGCAATATCGCCCTCGGGACGATAGAAAGCTCCAAGGGGGTGGTAGAAGCTATGACATAGGATCCTATGGGTTAGCTTGAGTTGGGGGCGATGATTCATAATATTCTGAGGAAAGGAGGTAATGGAACAAAAAAGTTAAGGAACCTCTGATCTAGAGTTATGCACTCGGACAATAGTCATGGCCTCCCGTATCCTGGAGCTGAGCCCCAGGGCAGGTATCTTCAACCTGTTGCTCGCGAGCACCCATAGTGCTCTATGCTCGTGCCCGATTTTGTACTCACGAACACTTTATCAACGTTCCGCTTAAATACCTTGTATAAATCCTGATTTTTTTCATGCATTCGTATGTCAAACTTGTCGCAAGGATGCTCGTGACAAGAAAAAAGTTGAAGACTTTGTCCGAGGAGTTGGAATCTTTAGTGGGTCGCCGGGCCAGACTTTTCAAGAGCCCCCTCTATAGTGAATATATAGCGTGAAAAAACAAAATAACAATGATGGGAACCATTCCGTGTCCCAGGGCTGCAGCCCTGTCACCTCCGCCCTTGTGGGGTAGGGCATGACAATAACACAACATGACAGTTTAATTGCTGTGTAACATTTTAGCCAGTCTACATTGAAAAAGAACGATCTCTAAGGACAATGATATGCTATTGAAATAGATTTAAAATTTTAGAAATTAAAATATTCAATAAAAAATTAATAAGGGTTTTTTTTTTTCGATTTTCAAATTAGAAACACCATAATTTCGCGTGAAGGCTTCTCCCCACCCCTTGCGTACTTCAATAGTAACCGGAAGAGTAACATAAAGAAATTCCGTATATGAGAGAGAATGAACCGCTTATAAGAATCAAAATGGCTGAACAAAACGTGATTCTTATAAGCGGTGACTACTGTACTAGAAAATTCATACATCGCCAAATAATGATTTTCTTCTAGTACAAAAAAAAGGAGAAAGAAATTATATGATTTCGAAATTCCAGAAACGTACAAAAATTTCATTTGCTGGAAATTTCCGCCAGATTTCGTCCCGTGAACACACGCACACGTTCGAGTCCATTTTTTGAAATACGTAAAGAATTATGCAAAAAGGACTGACTTTATTTTTTATTTTCCGTTCTTGATGCTGATGCTTCGGCACGTAAAGGCGACGTTAAGAAATGGGGGAAAAAAATAAGAACATTTTCCCCACACAACACGTTTTATTTATTTATTTTTTTGATTCGCTCCGTAAAATCCCCGGATTTTACTCCCTTTTTTCCCTTTCTTTTTTTTTTTGCCACCCGTCTTCACAAATTCGGGAAATGTTTTTGCATAAGAAATCTAGTTTTCGCTTCATCATAATGTAATTCACTTGACAGTCTGTTTCCTCTCCTTTAGAGTCTTCGGAGAGAAAACGCATTTGAATAATAATAATAATAAAAGGGAATGTGTCGGCTTTTTCGGAATTGAGTAAATTTTTGTACTTTTTTAAATTTGCTATTTTCACTTACGTCAAAATTTGGAAAAGATGGAGGATTTCGAGAGGGAGTTGCTTTCACATCGGACGAATTTGTGGCATTTAAAGGACGTAATCTGATTCAACCCCCCCCCCCCCCACCCCTGCGCTGTACCGACTCTGGGCTGTACCAAAGCCTCCTAGAAGTACATCCTAGTAGTATCTAGGAGGCTTTGGCTGTACTAACACTGGCTATAGTAGACTACTATATAGCCATCTATACTATAGCCGGTGTTGGCTGTACGGCCTAATGTGGCGGAAGGGCGGGCCGGATAGGCCGGAGTTTTATAAACACTCACTTCTTACTCCCACCAATACTATCAAAAATATACTTTTGATACCAAAACTCTCTCTTACTCATATTTTCTGGCCTCTAAGTACAAGCGAATACTTGATAAATGTTTGTTATGTCTTCTGAACTGTACTGTTTCAAAAGTCTGCTACAGAAAAGAGAAGTCCAAGAATGAAAATATTGCACACATTTCAAGATAACCTTTAAAATGTCTAACTTAATTGCAGGAAACAAAATTATATTCACTTTACAGCAGTGTTTTTCAGCGGAGTTGGTCCGTGGGGGATCATTATTATTTACTGTTATTGTGTATGTAGGACACATTTAGTGTTGTGAAATTGTAATTTATTACTTCAAGTTTTTATGATATGCAAATTATGAAAAAGTAACACATTTTGGATTTCATGGGGATGCAGCGTGGAAATTGACCTCCGCTACAGGCAGTCCGTGGTGCCTTGACCTTCACTAAAAGAGGTCCACTACATCAAGAAGGTTGGGGAAATACTGCTGTACAGTACAAATGCGTACATTTTCAAAATGAACCAAGCATAAACTTAAAACGTTGGGCTAAGTTCTTACAAAAATTATTTAAACTTATTTTACTGTTAATTGATGAATGATTACACAAAGATAAAAATGTACTACTGTACAATTCATTAATGTATTATTGTTTTTAAACTAGGCCGGATAGTCGAGTGTCTACTGTGCTGGATATTTTTTGTGATATTCAACAATATTAGAATTTCAGTTATCGTGTACTTCACTCGAGCCCGGATACAACGAAGTCACACGAGAACGCAAAAAACACTCACTGTATATCCGATATTTGTTTCAACCGATACACGCTAAATAATCGAGTTTAATTGGAGGAATCCACTTGAAGCAACTTTTCTCAACCTATGGTCCGCAAAGATGGGACTGCTGATCTGCGGATATATTCACATAACGGTTTCAATAAAATTTCAGACATACATACTGCAAGTCAGTGGTTCTCAAGGTATGCGCCGTGGCCTGAGGCGTTGTAAGTGTTTTTTGATCCTAAGTGCTCGACCTGATCTTTTAATTGGAGATTTTAATTTATAGATTAATCCCCCCCCCCCTCCTGTGGGTGCTCAGACCGGTGCTACAAAATACTGTGGATACTCCAGCACTCCCGGATATTGAACGGTGCGCCTGTTCAATGCTTTGAAGTAGTTGTTATTAGATTTTTCTGGGAAGCCACCTCTAAACGTTGTCTTAGGCAAGGGAGGCGAATATTTAAGAATCGGCTATTTTAAGTGTAGTATTTTTTAAAATCTTCCTTTTCCCATTAAGTGCAACTTTTTTGTGGAACTTTTATTGTCATTTAAATGGTCCTGAGAGGTTCACGAAGACTGAGAAACAGTTGAGGCAAACGAAACTGTTGTTATGCCCATCCCCTCTTCATTCGAACGGTTGTAGTAATGAACAGGACCACCAGCGCTTTCTATTGTTATAGATCGACATCTATCTATCCATGGCGCTGGAACTTTATCCTATGAAAAAAAATTTTACTTTGGCCGAAAATTTCGTTATATCCGATATCTATAAATATGGAAATTCGTTATAAGCGATATTTTTAACATTATCTTGGTACTGTATGCTCACTGTGTCGGAAAAAAATTCGTTATAACCGATGCTTCTTTATTTTCGATTACGCTATACCCCTTTAAGTCGGAGCTCGAACGATCGTGCGGGTGAAATACTTAACAAACATTCATGTTTTCAAAAATTTCCCGGTCTTAAAAGGGATAAGTGGCACTGTATTATTATTATTCATTATCCTAAAACATTCAGGGTATTAAATCGTGTAATTAGAGCTCGCTTCTTTGCCTGTTTCTTCTCATTCAAGAAAGTTAAGTTTTACTGCAGGAATTTATTTCTTATTTATTTACACGATATAATTTTCTTATTTTAATGTGCTAAGGTTTTGAAAAAGTGGAAACAAAAAAAAATCTATTTATGATTTCTCTCGGTTTTTCGTGAGAATTGCTTTTTAACACGATCCTGCTACGAGAAACGAAGCACCTGCTTCGCTTAATGCTTAATTTTCAGTTGTTTTCATTCTCTTCTTCATCATAGTTTTCGCACTAAATGCATTATTGCAGAGGGTTCTTTAACGTACGACCCGCGAATCACGTGGGGGTCCTAGTAGTTTTTTTTGCAGTGACCCGGCTTACATGGTTACCGAATTATATATTTTTTACACATAATTACCAGCTGGGGGGAAAAATGAAAAAAAAATGTAATTTTTCAAATTTACTTTTAGAAAACATTTCAAAACAAATTTCAAAATTAATGAGCGATTTGAAGAAATAATTTTAGAATTATTTGAGAGAGAAATAATTTTAGAATTATTTATAGAGAAATAATATTTTTTTTTCGAACTATCGTGAGAGAAATTATTTTTAAATTAATGAAAGAAGTGTGATATTATTGAAATATCACACTGTGATATAATTGACTGATTTTTCAGGATTTGTACATAAAAATTTATTTCGCAATTTATGAAAATTTGTAATTAATGAAAAAAAAAATATTTCTGGAATTGATGGAGATTCTTATTTAATGAAAAAAAATTAATGAATTAATTTATAAAAAATATTTCTGGAATTAATGGAGATTCTTATTTAATGAAGAAAAATTAATGAATTAAAATTAATAAAAAATATTTCTAAAATTATTGAAGCAACTGTTTTCGGAATTAATGAAAAATATTTCAAAAATTAATGGAAATTCTTATTTAATGAAAAAGTTGGAAAACCGTAAAAAAAAACCTTGGACTAGAATGCAATGAGCTTCCCTCTTGTGGGAATTCTATGTAGGCTTGTCTCAACATCATGGGCCCCGGACGATGTTTTTCTGTAGGCCCGATTCTTGGCTGAAAGTAAGAGTTTATACAGGGTGCATAGCCAACTCCTCGCATCGATAATTACTGGTGAACTGTTGATCCCAGAGGCATACTTCCTATTGGAAAAAAAAATATTTAAATAACGTGCGGACTTCTGGTACGTCATTCATATTGCAAGGTATTGCATAGTTCTTGAATTAAAAAGAAATTAACTTTATATATGGACATCCTGTGCTCAAAAACCTAATTAGAAGTTGCCCTGTCCCTCCCGAGGGCAAAAAAAACCCCCATCGATTCCATCAAAATTGCTTGAAGTTTTCAATTTTTTCCGAAATAATTTCTTCCATTATAATTCTGAAATTATTTCTTTCATTAATTCTAGAATTAATCATTTTTCATATTTTCAGCCATTTTCTTAAAATGATCGACAAGCCACGACGAAAAAAAAGCTCCGAGGGCTAAATGTGGCCCGCGGTCATGCATGGAAGACCCCCCGGTCTACGGAGTGTATAACATTCCACAAAAAGTACAGTAGAAGTCCGTTATAACGACAGCTCACAATCACGGGCAAAATTGTCGTTATGACGGACTTCTCGTTACAAGCGAATGTTTTTTTTTTGTAACATTAACTCTGACAATCACCTGCAAATCACTCGTTACATCGAGATTTTCGTTATAACGAACTTTTACTTTATTACACATATCCTACGTTTTTAAGCTCTGTACATACAGTAGACGTAAACCACCATAGAATAAATGTTGTGAGAATTCATTTAAGAGGCTCTTTTCTCCGGTAACAAAAGGGAGATATAAGAATATAAGAAGATAAGCAAAAGAGATAAGATCTTCATCTCGTCTAAGTCATCAATCTCTGTTTCACGCGTATTTACTCTTATCTCCTCTCTTTTAAGCGGAAATTTCCTCTTAAAATATCTTCGACGACGACGAATTGATCGAAGATATACGACAAAACAACAAGGCTATTATTCGTAAAAGCCGCTGTTGCCGTCGATGGCAACACCCCCCCCCCCACCATCAGAATAGGAACGTTATTATGGCGAATTTCTTCGTTTTTTTCCCCCCGCTACAAGATCTGCAAAACTCATCAATTACTTACCGGAACTTTAATGAATGTAATGTCATCCTGAAAAGAGGAAACCGGCTCTTTTTCCCAGCTTCGAAAATTACTGAATATACCGTATAATTGACGTGTTACCGTCATTCACGGAGAGGAAAAATCCCACTCTGGGGTGTCGAGAAACCCAAAGATTTTCTAGTAAAAATATTATATATATATATACTTTGGTATTATACATATAACACCAAAGATATGAAATTCATTTTCCTGATCAGGGCATGAAAAAGTCATGATTTTCTTTTACAAAAACAGCAAAAACAAATCAATTTTTTTTTAAATTTAAATTGACTGCTTATTAATAAAATCTTGTTAATCATTAAAGCAGGCATCTTCAACCTGTCACTCGCGAGCACCGTGGTGCTCCCCCGAAGCACCCAGAGTGCTCGTGCCGTCCGGTCTCATACTCGCGAGCACTCTCTTGATCGCCGTGTCCTAATACAAATACAAATACAACGCCACAACAGGCAAATTGCCCAACGAGGTGGCTGACTTAAGAACATCATGGATCCCCGAGCCATTTTTTGGAGGCCCTACCTACTACTGCTACACCACACATGCGACTTTCACACTTATATACCACGTTTGGCTTCGGTAGCAATTGGTTCCTATATGTTACTGTGTGTAGAAGGGATACACCAGTAGTTATGAATAATCATCAATCGTCTCGATAAAGAAAGTTTGATTAAATGTTAATATATTTATATCACTTTTACCGGCGATTATGCATAATTCCCAAATGAAGTTGGGAAGCCTGATAAAGATAGAAAAATTTATAACCTTTGTTCTCTTCATTAAACCAATTAGTTATTTTTTCTTGCACATGATACTTGCACTACACATATTTTGCAATAAAAATTAAATTAAGTGTGAAGAAGAAATAAACGTTCAAACGCATTGTCAATTATGTTGGCTTTCTTCACGTGTTGATACATGTGCAAACAAAGCCAACATTACCATTCGAAATTATCATCCTGGATCATAGTTATGTTGAGTTAATCAAGTAATTGATTGACGGATTACCATATTTACCAACACGAGCTTAGGATTATACATAATAACTTGTGAATATGTTAAATTCTCGATTTATGAACAAAAATTCACAAAGTCTGGAATAAAAAATTAGAGTTCGCCTGATTTTACTGTCCGCTATCCAGAGTATCGAGAGTGTCCACTAACATCAAACATGGCTCCCGCTCTGTCCCTTGCGGTAAATTGGGAGTGTCCGCTAACGGGGAATTAAATACACTAAAATCATATTCTACGGGACCGGTGATCAGAAAAGTGTCAGTTAACGGGAAGTGTCCGCTAACGGGTGTGTCCGTTAAGGAGGGTTCCACTGCAGGACCGTAGCCAAAAATTTCGTTCGGGGGACCACTTATATTTCAGGAAGGGGGGGAACCAAAGTGATGGAACAATAGATTTGGTCATCTTTTCCCATTGTTTCTGTCATTTCCTCACTTCTTTCCGTTCTTCTTTTCTTATTATACATTTCGGGGTGTGGGGGGGGGGAGGACCACACCCCAAGTCCCCCCCACTCTCTCTACTTGTTCCATGCTCCACTGTATATGATGTGTTTCCAACTAATTACGTGACGTTGCCGAACCGAATTTCCCGTATTTTTCTAGAGGAAATATGGTCAGCCTATAAATTAACCATTTTGCAACACTATTCTGGGGTTGGTAGGAGAAGAAAAAAAAAATCCCAATTTCTTTTGTGAGTTCTTTTTTTTTTCGTGGTCGTTATCGTTTCTTAAGAAAAGGGAGTGAGAAATGAATATAAAGCCGCTCGTGTCTCTTCTTCGAGGTTATTTTAATGGCTCGTGATCGATGGATTCAAACTCATTTTGATTTCATCTTGCCTTATATGAAAAAGGAAGCTTTTTTTTGATCGTCTTCGGAATCTTTTCTTAATGTTTTTCTCCTTCGCGTTGAATATTGAAAAGGACTCCCGATGAATGAAAAATAAAAACGATAACGACTTTTTCTTCTTAAAAAAATGAAATCATTAGCCTAGATTTTAGCTTAATGACTGTTTCTCGTTTCATTAATATCTTTCTCATGAAAACATCTTACAAAACATAAGCTTTTTTTATTTCCATGTAAAAGTTATAAGAATGAGAAAACACGAAATTTTGACGGGTTTTAAATCGAAATGTGGTTTTTTCGTTGTATTTGAAGAAAATATTCATGATATTTTAAGTTTTATTTGAACCTCGCAATGAATTATTACTTTTTTTTTCCCATGATTTTTGTGGCAATGACCGGGCGATGCTTTGCTGGGGGGAAGATTCGGAAATTTCGTTCCTGGTGTGTTTTGTCTCCGGTACATTTCACCCTCGGAAATTTCGTCCCTGTCATTTCGATGGCCCTGACGATAGTATGAGTGACCGAGTAATTGGCTGACTGTGTGAGCGGTCAAGTGATTAGGGGAGTGACTGTGTGAGTGTGATTGATTGACTGTATGAGTGACTTCGAGGTGCGAAGCAAGCCGATCTCCCCGTTGAAAAGTCTCGCCACAGAGAGAACAACAGGCCTAGAACAACAGTAAAGTCTTCAATCATTACACTTCACTCATAGTTCGAATAATAGGAGGCAGGTGGCAGCATTGTAACAATCATTACACAGAAACAAGCTTCACATCAGGCTCACAACACGGACACACACATTCCAACATGCACAGATTCGTTAGAAGTTTGGCAGAGGAATATGGACTGGTTGATATATGTCTGATTTAGTAGTTGTATGAGTGGGAGTCAAGTGAGTGTGTGATTGACTGTATGAGTGAGTGACCGTATCAGTAAGGGAGTGTGTGATTGACTGTATGAGTGAGTGACCGTATCAGTAAGTGAGTGTGTGATTGACTGTATGAGTGAGTGACCGTATCAGTAAGTGAGTGTGTGATTGACTGTATGAGTGAGTGTGTGATTGACTGTATGAGTGAGTGTGTGATTGACTGTATGAGTGAGTGTGTGATTGACTGTATGAGTGAGTGTGTGATTGACTGTATGAGTGAGTGTGTGATTGACTGTATGAGTGAGTGTGTGATTGACTGTATGAGTGAGTGACCGTATCAGTAAGTGAGTGATTATTTTCGTGATCATGTTAGTGACCGTTTTCGTGATCATATTAGTGACGGTATGAGTGACCTCATCCACTTGGTGTCTCATACAGTCACATACTACCACTCATACGGCCACCAACTCACACATACGAGCATTCACTTGGCAACTCATATGGCCATTCACTTGGCTCATACTGTCACTCGCTTGGTTACTTATACTCTCATTCATACGGTCGTCGACTTGGTCACTCATACATTTACTCACTTGGTCACTCATATGGTCACACACCCACTCACTCTTTCCGTCTTACAGTCATTCACTCATACGATCATTCAACTCACTTGGTCAGCCTTACGGTCATTTATTCACTCGCACAGTCACTCACCCACTCACTTGGTCACACACACGGTCAGGGCATGCGAAATGTCCGGGGCGAATTGCCAGTGCAAAATGTACCGGGGAGGAAACGTGCCAGGGGGGGGGGGAAATGTCGGAAGCGAAATCTTCATAAACGGCTCACTGGCTACGCCTTTAGAAAAAGAAAAAAAAATCTTGATCTCAACGATTATTATAGGTGATATGACATAGTTGCAAATAGTTGTCGGTTGGGGATATATCCAATTTGTATTGATTATAAATAAAAGGAAATAATCCTCTCTCTCACGCGCGCACGCACGCACACAAATTGCTGAACACTTTTTGAATGAAGATTGGATAATTTTTTTGCTGGAACGATCATGTCTTTACCGTCATGAGAATTCCTGACATTATGAATCGTGGACGAATTTCGGCTATGGCTGGAATCAAAAAGACACGAAAAAAAACAGTTGAATCGACGAGGAAGAATACGGCCGAAGCTTAATCAAAGTTAGGTTTAGTAACTTGTTGCTGATATTAAAGGTAGACTTAACTCTTAACGCTCTTCCCGGGGTTTCTAAAATTTCATTGATCCGCATTATAATTGCCACAGTCGAAATCACTAAAACCTCTATCAATTGCCAAATCATTTTTCAAAAAGGAAGAATATTTTCCTCCGATTTTATACAGGTGATAGTGTGTTTCTTCCCCCTGCAAAACTCCGAGGATAATAAACAGAGGAAGAGAAATACTTTGACCTTTTCTATTTTTTTTTACTGCACGCATATTATATACTACTCAAAAGGGTAGAAGAAAAAGAAAGAAGAAAAGTAGGAACACACGCAGAGGAGGGGGGGGGGCGGATGAAAAACATGTTATCACCAGAAGAAAACTTACAATGGTATCTAAGCTCGGCATTGCCGAAATAAGAGGGTTTTTAGAAGAGAAATTCAAGATACCTTGGAATTGCCGAAATACACTGGAACCTCGTTTATACGACGTTCAAGAAGCCGAGTGAAAACGTATAAATGCGTATGTAAGTCGAATAACTGAGACTTAAAAAAGGACTTCTCTTCACCACAGACATATAAATATTATAAAATTCAATGTGTGTGTTTAATTGCCTCGAACGTTGTTATAAAAAAATATCATTTCAATCATACTCGAATTTCAAAGAAATAAAATTTAGCAGAGAGAGAGAGAGAACATTACCTTTGTTTTGGGAGACAACATTGGGCAAAAGAATTGCAATAAAATCTTCTCGACTTGAAAAAATTTGCTATCTTGGGCTCTCATTTTTTGTTTCGTTTTGGCAGTAGATGATTTGCAATCAGCAGCTTGGATTTTTGATTTTGTTTCTCTGTTTTATAATCGTTTTCAATGTAGACACCGTGATATTCGACTGTTTTACAAGATCAACTTTTCGTCATTAACTCGTCATTTTTTTTTTTGTCGGATTCTTCAAAATTTTCGTTTTTTTTTAAGAGAAAGCGTTTTTCGTTTTCTCGACATTAAGAACGGCGGATTCGACACAGCCAAAAAGCAAAGCTCCGCAACGAAAGAAAATTCTACAGGAAATGATCGAAAGAACTTTCTGTGCATGTGTACCGTATCTGTTTCTTATCGGCAGACCTGTACCCTCCGAATTCTTACAATAGGCTTTAATACCCTCTGGGGATAATGCTAAAAACATTGAGAGAAAAAGTTCTGAAGTGACATATGACCATCAAAACTGTTGAAACCCGTTTCTTTGGGGCTCGCCTCGTCAGCGTATTCTCAGAAACAAGCAATAAACAAATCACTTAAGTGTCCACTCTAAATGACCATCATCCAGCTCACTGGCTATTTCCGTGTACGTCAGCAATCACTCAAAAATTCATGGCCATTTCGGTGACAATATGCAAGAAGACCTATTGCAGCAACGCGTTCTCAGAACTACTACTACTACTACTTCTGCTTAACCGAACATGCACCTCGTACACGTTCCTCTATGGAATTTCTAACGAATCGACACATGCCGGAATGTGTCTTCTGAGTATGCTCGGCCCTAACGTATTTATGTTCTCGAGTTGCGCTTCTTTCGTGCTCATGCTGCCATCTGGCTTCCATTTTCTGAAGTAAAGATGAAAATGCTTGAATTGTCATGTTTTGTCAGTATCGCGTTGTAGGCCTGCCTGCTGCTCTCTGCTGGCCCTACGCGTTTTCACTGCATGCATAGATTCAAAAGATACGGAGTTCGAGTCGAATAATTGAGGTTTTACGTCGAATGAATTAATCATTTTAACATTAAACTGTATAGAAACCGATTGCAACCGGAGCAAAACGTCGTATAAACGTGAAAATTATATAGTTGAGCGACGTATAAAGGAGGTTTCACCGTACAGGGCATCAAGTTCGGCGAGATATCTCGTCATCGCCTCTGTGTAAGGGTTAAAAATTCCCGAATATCAAGTCCTCAAAAAAAAAAAAAAAAAAGGAGTCAATCTTTTCCTGTCTCCCCAAAAAACGAACAAACTCTTCTTATTTTTCGAAAATGAGGAATTTGTCGGACAAAATACTCCAAAAAGTCCCCATTCTTTTTCCTCTTTACACCTACAGGAGACGTCGCCTACTATTTTTTCGTTTGTAGGAGGAAAAAAAAACAAAAAAAAAACAACTCAGTAATTTCCTCTCCTGTCCAGAGTTCGATTCCCAGCAAATTCCTCAGACAAAACTGTCTTTGATGATGAAACGCCACTGGCAAAAAACAAAATAAATAAACAAAGGTGCTGAACTGTGTATATAAATCTGAGCTTAAAGACAGTGGAGTAACGTGAATGGAAAACGAAAAAAATGAAAAAGACTAAAGATGGCGGATGTAGGAGCGCAAAAGAAAGAAAAAAAAACACATATATATATATAGTGTGTGTACCTAAAAAATAAAAGACAAATGGCTTCGGTTTAGCGAACTTAAATGGAAGGGCATGTATTCCCTGGATAGGGAGAAAAACGGGTGGAAAAAAAAAACAAAACAAGGAAAAATACGGGAAAACGGTTAACTCTATAAAGGATTAGACTTTATTTATTTTTTCTTCGTTGTTTTCCTGCTGTTTTGAAAAATCTTCTGGGAGAGAGAGAGAGAGAAATTCGATTTTTCCGTATCGGGAAGTGAGTTAATTTAAAGGTGACTTTGCTTTTCCTCTTTATTTTCTTTGGCTATCCGGAGGAAGCAAAAGACGATTTGTCAAGTTCGGGAGCTTCAGTCTATTTTTCCAAGAAAAGGTAGGTAGGTAGGTAGGTAGCTGGATAAGTGGTTCGATAGGTTGGTTGGTTTCTCCTACACCTTAGGAAAAAATAAGAAATAAAACAAAAAAATCCCAAAACTTTTCCCTACGCCATTTCCTGGCGGCAATAACTCATTCGCTTGCTCTCTCTCTCTCTCTCAAAGCTACGCCATTGAACTGGCAATTACCCGGGGTTTTTATTCTATCTGTAGCGCGTGAATTTTTATCGGTAATGCCCCCCCCCCCCTCCTTTTTTTTCCCAAGGAATATCTTACAAAGATACGTTTCACTTTCGCGCTGATGTTATTATCTTGTGGAGAATTTTCCGGGAAGGAGAGAAGGAGCTATATTGGATTGAAAGAGGAATAATAAACTCATTCATAAAGAGGTTTTCATTAGGACGTCAAGTTGAGCCAATGCTGTATTTTCTCTCTTGTATTGTGATTGCAAAAAGAAGTATAGTCGAACTTGGTTAATTGGGGGCGCGGTAGCAAAGGTCGATAAGATACTCGTCTAAAGTACCAAAGGATGTTTAGAGGGTGTCACGAATTCTATGTCCGGTTCGTCGTTGTCAGAAATTTTCCTGACACAGGGGTACGACAGAAACGGCGACACGACCACGGGAAAAGATTGCTACCGCACAGGGAGCTTCACATCGAGTGATTAGTGCACACCACCCTCTCGGTGAGTATAAGAAAAGGGTGCCGTTCGGAATCGGCAATGAATTGTTGGTCCCGGTCTAATTAGCACCTTGTGGGCAGAAAATGACCGTGGTGCGAGAAAATGATCAAATGATCAACTTCGTTAATTTAAAGCTCAAGGGTCAAAAGAATTTAAAATCGGGCGGCCGCAACGGGCGGCCGTTGCCCCCCCGGCTTTCGCAAATACACTAAAAACGGTATAAATACATATATACATATATATATACAAATATATACACCGAAGAGCCAAAAAAAACTGGTGAACCTGCCTAATATCGTGTAGGGCCCCCGCGAGCCCGCAGAAGTGCCGCAACACGACGTGGCATGGACTCGACTAATGTCTGAAGTAGTGCTGGAGGTAATTGACACCATGAATCCTGCAGGGCTGTCCATAAATCCGTAGGAGTAAGGGGGGGGGGTGGAGATCTCTTCTGAACAGCACGTTGCAAGGCATCCCAGATAT